>NC_091822.1:90989107-91224107 GCF_038994185.2 Dermacentor albipictus
CCCTGCGCAACAATATAAAGATGGTTGAAACAAGTTGAACTCTGCAATATCTTATGGTGAAACGTAATTGACTGGCGTCTGACGCATACTTTATGGTTATTTCTTACGCTCCGAAACAACGTCACTCGTCGCCTAGTTGATGGCTATATCGAGCGTATCAAGTTTATTACAAAATCTCTCTTATTTCAAACGTATCACAAGCATCACTGCCTCCTGACACTGACGATCTTTCTTTTTATTTCCTCCACCATCTTCTAACAGATAAGCGTATCTGCGCATGTGCGAGATTTTGTAGCCGACTGGGTACAGGTCAACCAGGATGTATGGCCAAAGTTCTTCGAGTATTGCCTTTCACTCTGTGGCTTGCCTATTGGTTCACCACTCAACAAAAACCTCAGGGACCAGCTGATCTCTCTTGACGATGAAGGTGGGTCTCATCGCAGTTCTCCTTAGCGAGTATAATTTGTCTTGCAGATGTTTACAATACAATTTTATTTTGACAACGAATACGTGTTAAAATCCCTCCCCCCCCCCCTCCGTGACACTACTCAGCTCGGCAAAGAAGAAAAAATAAGCATGATAACGACATTCGTGCGATTTACGACAGAACGCAATATCAATGCGTTTCACACATACGCATTTCACATGAAAACCTATCCTTAAATAAGTAGGACGTCGAAAAGGATCGAAGTAATGCGGCAATACAATTATTGCACACACTCAAACGTTGTTTAAATTGTGTCGGTCCTATAGCAGGCGCAAGCTGATTTTCACTGTCAATAACTTCAAGAGCTGGGAAGAGTTAGGGGTACAAAAGATGCTGCGTTTCATTGCCTCAAACTGTAGTTGTTCGAGTTGCTGTGGACAGTGCAGATGGGCCCTATACTGTGAAGTATACCTCAGCTTATGTTGTGGCAGTTCCATAGGTCCGGGAACAATTTATTGCACCTCCTGCCCTTTATATGAAAGTTTTTGAGTCTTTCAACCTAAAAGATTTGCCTGAAAGAATGTAAGTTTGAGCATGCTGGTCTTCCGTTTCAGCCTTTTAGCGCAAAACATATGCAAGTACAGTTAGCAGAGTTATTACAGCAGGCGGTACAGCAGATGACATCTGCTACATTGGCGTTGTGTCTTTCGCTTTCTAAAATGCTAAAATGATGTACCTGCATGTTTCTCTGCGCTGTTCGGCTAGCACTGATGGGATAGTTAGAACAATTATATATATAAATTGAATTTGCCTTCAGCTATCTGTGGTCGCTGATCCGTGTGTGCTTTTCTTTGAAATGTTTTAGCCTGTCCCTGATCGTATTCGTATCTGCAAACACTCCCGATTTGCTCAGGAGACTGCCGCATTGCGAGCAATCCTCCTAACTGTGCGGCTTAGCCAAAAATCTGTGAAAGACCAGCCCCAACCGCCCCGCAGAAAAAGAAAAAATGAAAATAGAAACAAAAACCAGCAAGAACATTGCAGCAGATCCAACATGCCCTGTCGAAATCTTTACATAACAAAGTTTACAAGGCAGTCTTCACGCTCACCCTCTCATCTGGCTGAAGGTTGCCACCTACCGTGTAACGTACCTTTGAACGTAACCAGCATTATAGTGGTTGAAAGAGTCAAGCTGGCTTTTTGTGCCAATTGTTTCGGGTACTCGCCATCCCCTTGGAGGCGCAGATGCGAGAGTCCACGCCGTAGACAGGCGGCGCAATGCACGCGCAACGTGACGCCATCTCTTCCGACGTCCTCTCAACCATCTCAACGTGGATCTCCGCGTCTCGACTCCTCGCCCTCTCCACCACTGGCCAACGACCTCATCCGCATGCCGGCTTTCTCGCTCTACCTAGAATTGCTGCGGGCAAAGTAGTGTGAGCCATCGTTCCTAGATGGCGCCAGCATCCCGCAGTCGCGTGTGAGCTGTTCGACAAGTTATCAGTTACAGGTGGCAGCCACTGTCAGCAAGAAAGGCGCTGAGATTGGCAAAGAGATCTTTGCTTTAAAAAATGTGCCACGCAGCACATCCCTATCGTAATTACTATTATGGGCTAGGTAGCCAGCCGAATCCAAATTTAAATCCAAGGCAATTATGTGTAAGCAGTGTAGGCCTGATTGAGTTCCCTTCAGATCGAAACACACGTTGAGAAGTGCCCGTCAGGCAAAAGTGTAGTCATTATTATCCTATCTTTACGCTCACTGGAGGGCGAAGGCCTCCGCAGCGATATCCAGTTATCCTCGTCTTGCGCTAGCTGATTGCAATTTGCGCCTGCAAGTTTCCTAGTTTTATCACCCAACCTTATTTACGGCCGTCCTCGACTGTGCATCCGTGCTGACAAAACGTTAGTCAGGAGTGCAAAGACATAAAAAGAAACGCGATGATCCCATACATCGGTGAATTTGTGAAAACCACCAATGCGTTGGTCCCCTCCAATTCTACTGCATTTACCTCGACGACCATGGTTCCCAAGCCAGCTTTTGAAATAAACCAAAGCCTTCCCACGTGTAAAAACAAAAAGCTCAAAAGTCCTCTCCTATAATAAAAGGACTCCATTTCATCTTTAGCGAAGGTTCGATAAAGTTTCACATAGTAACCGAAGACTACACTCGACCACTCTCTCAGACCCCGTACTGTGTTTCGACCTTAGATGGAGAAGCCATAAAGGAACAAGTAGATGAAGTACTGCGCGACGAAATTATCTAGCCTTCTAATAAGCGCGGGCGGGTCTTGCGGCCTCGTGAAGAGGAGTCATGGAAATCTCTGTCTCTGTCGCGATTATATTATTTCATTTATTTTCTTGAATACACTGCGGCCCAAATATGGACCATAGCAGGAGTGGAATAATGCAAAGTTCAAAACAATGTAGTAAGAAAAAGTGAAATGCAATAAAATAAAGCGCGCAGCGCTAACAGTCAATGTACTTTATAAACTGCTCAAGTGGCAATTTGCGGACACCGACACACAACAGATTCCAGTGGTTTATACTGAACCGCAAAAAGTATAATTAAAAAACTTAGAAGACGCTTAAGCTTCGCCTTCAAGAGTGGAACGCGATAGCGTTATCGCACCCCGTTCGCACCGCCCACTCGTTCGCTTGGCCTCCTTTTGAGTCACAGAAAGACGAAACGTGCGCCTGAGCAAGCGGAACGAACCAAAGAATTCAGTGTCTTGGAGGGAGAAACGATCTACGCGAGCCAAACGTCATGATCGGCACGGACAGCCAGGCCGCGACGCGCAATGAAGGCGGACGCGATCATGGGGCTGACGCCTCAATGCGATCGTCCTCTAGCTCGCTTGGGAGCCCCACGCAGACGCATGACTCCTCGCCAGCAGCACGGCACACATCACAGGGGATGCTTTCCCCTGTGATGTGTGTGACGCACTACGCCGAGGCGACACGTCAGAGGCGTCTCGCAACGGATGCTGCACCTAGGAATCGCGCTGTGAGCGGAAAGAGGAGCCGCGTCGCCTAAACATGGCGGTTCGAGTGATGCACGCTAGAAGTTGGAAGGGGAGATAGCGAGAAAACTTATTAAACGCAAGGGTATGGGCGTCTTGCGTTGGAGTTTGAGGTATAGTAGCGGCGCCTGGTGCCGGCGCGGGAAACGACATCTGGGTCGTACCAGCTTGGGTCGTATTGAGCCCTGGCTGTGCCGAAGCACGTTTCTAGGCCGAGTTTTGCGTCGATTCACACTTTTTCCTGCACTGTTGCGAGTGCGAAAATGCTCGTCACTTCTCACCGACCACGCCGACCACGCTGCGAGCTTGCCGCAGCCTATAGTTTAACGAAAACAGACTCTCCGTGTGCCGTGAGACGTAATGCTGGAAGCAGAAGGAATCGGTGACGCCGATCCGGAGAGACCTAGCCCAGCCTCGAAAAAGGCGTCACCGTCATTACTTCTGCGTCGTGGGCTGCCATGAACAAGAAGGCCTGTATCCCGACATCAGATTCTACCGTTTTCCTTCAAGGCCTCACGAAGTGGATCGTCGGGCGCGCTGCCTAGCTGCAGTTCGTCGCGCTGAGTAAGCGAAACTTCGCGCCATGCTGACTGCTTCGCCTGTCTTGAAGCTTGCTTGATTATCTGCGTTCTAAATTTCGTCTTTGGCACCTACAATCCCGACAGCAGACCGACATAGCTGCAGGCATGGCTGGTAATTCACGATTCGAGACCCGGCCACAGCGACAATTAACAATTCGACCGATCACGAAGTGGTGAAGTGACCAGGTGTGTGCAAATGACCACAAATGGCCGGGCTGATTCGGTGACAATTCATTGCCCCACAACGAGCAGCACAGGTTAGAGAGTTAAATGTGCTCATACTCGACCTCAAGCCAGCATGTTGAGGCAGCGCAGCAAGGTAGTATTGATTACAGCAGATCGATGTTCGAGCGCTGTCATTAAAAGCTACATCAAGCGAGCAGCGCACGAGCTCGCGCTGCAGCGCGATGCTCATATGCATTGCATCAGTCATTACCAGTTACTAAAAGAGACAGATGGCCGCTACCACAACGCAGGCATAACTACTTGTTTAGCGGCATGCAGTGAACAAAGATTACATGAGGCCCGCCGTTTCGCGGCATGTTGAAAGACCACTGCCGTCGCCGCGCGTACGATCGTGCGCTCGAGCAGTTCGTACATCGCGGCACGTACCGTCGTGTGCTCGAGCAGTTCCGTACACATGATGTCTGCTTATCGCTGCGGTGAATTCATTTATAGCAAGCATTTCCTCGCGTTTGTGCGCCTGAATCTAGCAGCGTGCAAACCTTACCTGAAGTTCCAATTCGTACGCGACTTGCTTCACTTGCGATTGACACCGCGCTAAAACTTCGCCGCTTAATTCTTGAACGGCATACGTGCACGTATTCGGCACTGCATAATTTCTTGCCATTACGCAGCGTGCCACCCCTGAAAAAATCTTCGGCGCCCGATATTCGCTGCAGGCCGTGATACAACACAACCGAAAGTAACGGGTCCATATTGTAAACGTGCTTCCCGAAGCAGACGACCGAGATTGGTACGACCCATTTTAGGACAGAGGGCGCTTTTTAGCACCTTTTTCGCAGCGCCCCCTGGGCAATGCAAGAGCCCCATTGGGGCATCCTCGCACCAGTCCCCGCACGGCCGCATGCGCTAAAACGAGACGAAGGGGAGTAGCTGTAGAGTGACGTGCCACCTGTTGGGGCAGCGCCGTACATTGCGAAGAGGGGGTCTTCTGTGTTTGCCGCAAGATGGCTCTGCGCGTGCGCCAAGCGCAGAAAAAATGTAGCGGAAACGCACTTCGCAACGCGTTTAACTGCAACTTCTCTTATTTATATTCTCATATTTACCGATTCGAGGTATTTGAACGAATGAAAAGACGCTTGCCCAGTGATCCCCGGAACTCGCACACTTCGGCTAAGAGGCCAAACTGAAATAGGCGCTGAGGACAATAACGTAGGAATTAGGCGATAGCTTGTGCAGAAAAAAGACGGATTTAAATGCGTCATATCTTACGATATCGGTCGCTGTAGAAAGCAGAAGCGAAGTATTCTACGACGGAAAAGGCGTGCCTCACTGTTATCTAGGTTACGTCTAAATTTCGGCCTTATTCATACGGTACGCCGATCACCGTAAGCTGCCACAACGCCTTGTGTTGGCTCGCTAACTTCAAGGACACTTCTTGCTATCTTGCACTATGAAGCTTGAGGCTGCAAGAATATTATACGCCATCGCCCGCAAGACCGGGCGCAATCAATTTGATGCCGCTTGCTTGTCTCGCACTGCCACTGACCATGGCCTTACAACGAACGAGGCGACGACACCTTCCGCCAACAAGAGCAAATGAGTTCGCTGAACTGCAACGAGCGAACGCGGAACTCGGGAACATTGTGGAGTGTTTGGAAGGCAAGACAGACTTCGTCTTCAGGGCATTCAGGTGTAGATTGTCTTTGTTTCCTTTGCAAAATGACGTTCTCGTAAAGTAGACGGTCTCCAGTCCGTGTCAACTACCTTCTCGTTATGGTCCTGGCAGTGCGACCAGATGTTCAGCGTGCCCTCCAGGATGACCCAACCGCAGGTTACCTCGGTTTCTCTCGTACACTTGCGAGGATAAAAGAGAAGAACTACTTGCTGCACATTTCCGCCGATGCTGCCCATTATGTCAGGACCTGCTGAGACTGCCGATGATGGAAGACAATGACAAGGCCAGCGGGATCACTACAGCCCATTAGACCTCCTTGGTAACCGTTCCAGCAGTCTGGAATGGACTTGCTTTGGCACTTTCTCGTGTCTACATCTGGGAATTAGAGGATTTTTTTTGCCACTGACTACCCGCTACGCAAAAACGAAAGCCCTACCCAAAGGTAGTGCGGTGGAAGTGGCGAAATTCTTCTTCGAGAAGATCATGCTACTAGATGATGTACAAGTAATCATCATCACCGAATGAACAAAGGCTTTTATACCACCAAGTTTGCGCATCCTGCAGTACAGCGAGACAAGTGACTGGAGGACAACCGCCTACGAGCCGCAGGCGAATGAGTGGTCTTACAGAGTGCGTAGATAAGACGGCCACCGGCATGTTATCAATGTGCGTCGCAAGCTTCGCTTACAAGACACCACTACGTAAAACAATGAAGATGGCGCCGTTCAAGCTAGTTTACGGAATTAACCCGCCGATGACACTCGATGCCACGCTGCCGCACGTCACCTCGATGTCGCCGGCTATCACCAGCGCTCCGACCGCGCCCGCCTGCGCATCAAGAACCCGCTAAACACACACACACACACACACACACACACACACACACACACACACACACACACACACACACACACACACGCACACGCACACGTACGCACGCACACACACACACACACACACACACACACACACAGAGAGAGAGAGAGAGAGAGAGAGAGAGACAATATTGGAACCGTCGACGACACTATGTGGAATACCAGCGTGGTGATAGTGTAGGGATTTAGACCCCAATACGGCTGACGCGGACTGACCGGAAAGCTACTGTAACGTTATTTCGAACCATACAAGATCATCTGATGTGCACTGCAATAGGAGGTCGTGCCGGACGGCATTACGCGATCACAACGGTGCCGCGCACCACCTGAAGCCGTCAACCTCATGCGTATTAAATCAGTCTACAACTGCTAACAAGCTTTCTCACTTTATTTCTTTGGTGCATTGGTAATTTTCTTTACTATGTGTGCTTTTGTTTCCAACTTTTTTGTTCTGTTAGCCGCGTCGGGGCAATGCTTTTTAAGAGGGGGTCATTGTAGCACTTTAGTTTATATTTTTGCGGTGAGCTTTCACCGGCAAAGAAATGTTAAATTTCTTGCACGTTATCGACTCTTGTAGCCGATTGTATCTGTTCTCGGTGCTGTCGCAGAATCTTTAGTAATCATATTGAATCCGTCACGCGAATAGTGTGTACATTTTAGAACTTATTAGAAGCAGTGATTACGTTGGAACGTTCGATCCGTCAAGTATAAATAGCCGACGCGTCTGGCCCACAGACCAGGTTTCGATGATCGACAAGTGTGCTCGCCGCTGTCGTTGGGCTGAGTTTTACTAGTTTTCCTGTGCATAGGTTCAGCCAAGAAGCTGCTGACTTGTGTTATGCCACTTTGATTGTTCACCATCACTACAGCGTGACGATATTAGTGTTTATTTCAAAGTATGTGCAAACTGGTAGCAAAGATTCCAAGAAAGCCCACATATCAAGAAAATGGCGGCTAACAGGGACCACTAACAGCCAGCAAAAAATGAAAAAATAAGAAGTGACTTTACATCTTCAAATGGAAGTGACGTCAAGATCTTAGGCTGCTTAGTGCGAATGTTTGAATTCCTTTACCGTCTGGCCTTTCGACCGCTACGCCGGCAGTTTTCTTTTGAGGCTGAGGCGAGCTTGGGAACCGCCTTAACTGAAGTGCCAGCGTCTCATTAAATTATAGGAGTGGGTACCTCTTAATGTGAACATAATTAGGCTGTTATTCATGGCGATTGCTCCAGTAGGAAGGTGAGTGAATAGGAAAGAAATAAGTGACAATGCCACAGAGGTTTCAAAAGCAACTTCAATTTTATTCATCTAGAATAATTTAACCATTATACGTGACCGAATAAAACATGTTTCAATCGATGAAAAGGGGTATTGCCAACACACAGTCGTAATATATGTAGCAACATATCCGAAAACCTTTCACAGAGTCATTAGCAATTCCATGCGACGCCATGTATTCATATCCAACAGATATCAGAGAAGACTACATTGTCCCGCCCTATCATTAAGAAAACATTCGACTTACTGATTTCGCTGCCCGTTGGACACTAAGTGCCTGTGTTACGGAGAGTGAACAAACACAGCTCGACGTTTCTTCGTGGAGTGTGCCGCATTTATCGTCATGAAGAAATAAAGCGCGTCGGATGCCGTAGCGTGAACTTGCGGGATAACAAAAAAAACTGTAATCACACTTTTCGGCAACGAATGCCGTGCACTAGGTGAGGCAAAATTTGAAGTGAAATGCGTGCCGCACTTTGAACAAACATGCATGGAAATAAAAAAAACTCGGATGACACCGCCGCGTTCAAATTGACAATGCCATTCCGCACGACATAATATCTCGCTTGCACAGTCTTGCATAGTCTTGCGCCAGAATCACGGGTTGGTAGCGGTCACGATGAATGAACTAATGAAGTGTGAAATAGAAGGAAACATTGTCATTTGTTGTTTTAGTAAAGAAAACATACTTTAAAAGGCATGTTTACTCGTATTACAGTTTTCTGACTAAAAACTTTCGCAGATTTTTTTTTTTGGGTAGGTTTTCTAGTTTAAGTGTTTGTCCCCCCCTCATTTAGTCACGCCTCAATCGCGTACCACCAACTAATATCTCCGGCGATAGGTTTTGGCACGCTTTTCGTTCCAAGCTTCGCGAACTTTTTAGATCGAGCTTGGTTTGTTGAATACCGCATAGAATTAGTGCACACAGAAGCGCCGATGACACGATCTAGTGACGCTGATGTGAACTAAAACGCACAGAATTGTACCCATGAACAACAATGTTCTACTCATCTTGGGGTGCCAAGCTGCTGGCAGCTTGGCACCCGTTGTGACTGCGTAAGGCCGTCCGGCACGAACTCCTATTGCAGTGCACATCAGATGATCTTGTATGGTTCGAAATAACGTTACAGTAGCTTTCCGGTCAGTCCGCGTCAGCCGTATTGGGGTCCAAATCCCTACCCTATCACCACGCTGGTATTCCACATAATGTCGTTGACGGTTGCAATATTGTCGTTCCGTTTTTTTCTGTGTGTGTGTGTGCGTGTGTTTCTTTTTTTTTGCTGGTTCTTGATACTCGCTTTCTTTTCTCTCTGTTACAGCAAGAAATCAACTCAAAGGCGTTCCTCTGGCCCTGTGGCTTAAAAGACCTTTATAAGCCAGTGTGTAGTATTAGGACATTACGCGTCGTAATATCGTTTTAATAAGCGCCTCTATGTCAAGTGCACCGCCTGCAACTTCACCGATTATGATACATGATTTCCGCAATTAAATCAAAGCAGAACGAGCGAGAATACCTACCGAAAAGGCGCCATGTAAGAAAAAAAAGAAAACACACAAAAAATGTATTGCGGGGCTTGTGACGCAGCATTACATTGTCCCTCGGCTCCGGTATGGGAAAAGGTCGGGAAGAAAGGTCGCTTGGCTATGCTAGTCGAGCCTAAAGGAGAGTATATCAATGTTGGCGGTGAACCTCACAGGGAGCCCTTTCACCATGGTGATATAAGATTTGGATTTCTTCTATATCCTATTATAAAGAACCAATTTGCAAAATCATTGCGGCTGTCTGCGGATAACATTATTATACGCAGTGGCATACATCTTGTCGGCCCGTGCGGATCCGGTAACCAAGGAAGCGTTCCTGGATTCCCCGTCTGCCGTTACAATCGACGAACTGGAAGCTTACACTGAGAGCACTGTCTCTTCGGGTGAGTATATGCCTATAGTTAGATCTGTAGCATCGTAAGTAGAAAAAAACGAAAATGGCACCCGCCACGGTGGCTTAGCAGTTATGGCATGGCACTGCTAACCACGAAGTCGCGGGATCGAATCCAGGCCACCGCAGCCGCATTTCGATGTAGGCGAAATTCAAAAACACCCGTGTCCTGTGCATTGGAGGCACGTTAAATATTCCTTGGAGGTCAGAATAAATCCGGACTCTCCCACTACGACGTGCCTCATATTCAAATGGTGGCTTTGGCACGTAAAACGCCACACTTGAATTTCAATTCAGAAAAAAAGACCGAGAGTTTCACCCGCAAAACGAAGCACTGGGTCCGGTACCAAGGTTTAACGTTTCGCTGGAACTTCTTAGTCAGTGTCTGAAAAATGCGCGAGTCAAGCTAAAGGGGACGTGACATACACTAGTGCGGCAAAATCTTGGGAGCAAGCTGTGACACCGGGCTAGTCGTATTGCATGATATAACCAGCGCGTAATTAGACAAGGACAAGCGCTGGCTTCCAACTGGCCTTTATTAAAAAGAAACATCCCCTGCACGGGATCACAACCACATATATTTGTACAAGTTTTCAAGACCACTACAAATCATAGGAACACACTTAGCCCAAAGGCGGCTCCCCACGTTCAGCTGACCCTAAGTAAATTTTTTATCCGTCAACGCTACGGAAGGCTTAGTGATACAGTTGCCTCCTGCAATACCCGGTGCCTTGTATTGTAATGTGCGTTTCTAACTAGTACTGCTGTCTTGCCAAAAAGGGGACGACACCCGCATTGAGAGCAATGAATTCCAAGAAAACCCGCTCTCCCCTTTTTCATTTTCTCGCTATGCTCCCCCAATCTCACGAGGTAATTGCGGGAGGCTTTCTTCAGGAGGCAAGAACAGGAGTAAGCGCATTTAAGTATTACAAACTAGTGAGCTAATTACCTGATAAATGTTGTCCGTATCTTTACAGACACGTTCCAAGCGACATGGTTTCTAGAGACACAGTACATGTAATGAAGAGCAAATTAATGCTTTTGACTAATAAGTGTACAGCTTGGCCGTGAGTGTTATGTGGCGCAGATTTTACGTACATATATGTCGTATAACCACGTACGCACTTTTTCATTCTCGCACCGTAGTAGCTTTGCCGGCGTGGTGAGGAATCGAACACAGCGTTTGCAGAGCCTTTCAAAAAACACAGAATGTAAGAAATATAAATCCATCGATTAATGTGGAAACAGTACAAGCTGACCGATGCGGTTAGGTTGTAGGGACAGTAAGAGAAACATAATAGAGACTTCTGTGGAGCCTATGGTGAAAAATAGGTGGAACAATGGGGGTGCAATAAGCGATAACACGGCCTGCAGCGAATTTCCAACAGTGAATAATGTAGTTTAGAGTAAAATACACGTACCTTAAGATTGAAATGCAGCAGAAAATAAAGAACGAGCTTGGTGGCAGGTGATACTGCTCCATTTCTAAACGGATGTTCACATCATCATTATCATCATCATTATTTTATTGTGAAGCATTTTTTGCGAACACCAGACATTTAGAGTCTATCTATCTATCTATTCCATCCATCCATCCATCCATCCTCCAACGTCGTGATGCCATCGTGGTCGTTCTTTGAGCGGTTAAAAAAATTAATTATGGGGTTTAACGTGCCAAAACCACTTTCTGATTATGAGGCATGCATGCGCGACATGACATCATTGCCGTGACGAGAACTTATGCCGATCCAGTGGGCCAAGTTTTCTTTTAACTAGGCTGATGTCTATATATGCTCGTGCTCCTAATGGTCGTTGCATCATCCTAGCATCGTAATCTGACTCTCACCTCTAAGTCTGGCGCTCGAGCCAGGTGGCATGCGTAAGAAAATCCACGCATCTCGGCAGCGGCACGTGGTTGCATCCGACGATTGGAAAGCAAGTTTCCCATGAGCGTTGATTTCCGAACATACGACAGAAACGCGCCGCCTCCTCGTTCCTCCCGAGCCTCGTATCGGACTTTCACGGCCCTCCTCGTGGTTACCACGCCACTTAATCAAACATCGAGGCCGGCTCATTCCCCGTGTACATATCGTCGGAGTACGACAACGCTGCACTGCATTCCACTATTTAACCGTCATCACGGCTCGGCCAAGGTGTGCAGTGCACCACGCCACGCATCCGAATGGGGGGCACGTTAAAGAATAAGCACACGGGCTTCGTGCTGTCTTACAGTTTCATCGTCGTGTTACGCTTTTGTCGCCTCCAAGTATACCACGTGCTGCCGTCAGTCAACATTTGGTTTTTGCGTGTTTTACGCATCTAGCGTCTCCATGCCACTCGTTCACATGAATACGATCGTTCGTGAAAACGACGCAATCGTCCTTACTGTCGTTGACGTCTTGCTGCTGTCGTCACACGCACGCATTCTCGCGTTAATCCTAATTCACGGTACTTGCGGCACGGTCACAAACACTGGAATTCCGCAAACCCAGTCGTCAAACTAGTGATGGTTCGCAGATCGCCAAACAAAGCTGCATAACCAGCTGCCTTCAAAATGCTTCACATAACGTCTATTCCCAGTGCATGCATCTGCATAGCTCTCTTTTATTATCATGCTCAGCAACAGAAGACGTTTGCTTCTGATCTAAAAAGGCCGGTTCTATGTTTGTGGCTTTATTAATCTTTTTTTTTTTCGCTTGCAATGCACAAATGTGCAACCTTAAGGACACCTATGTCGAGTTTCTATTGCGAAGGGCATTTACGTAGACGAAGCGCACGGGAAATGGGAACACACACAGCGCAATGTGTGTATCTGGGCTTTCTGTGCGCTTCGCTCGGCATTGGGTCTTATTATTCTGATTTAAAATACACCAGTCGACTGAAGCTTTTACATTTTTCAACCCATGTTACACTTCTCAGCGCGTGCTCTCAATGGCGTGGCGTGAGATAAGGGCGGCAAGTGTGACTCGTGCGAAAGAAAATTGAGCTGTCGGTATACATTCGCAACTACGAATTAAAAAGCCCTCTAGCGACGGCCTCACTCCGCAGTCCTTGTCGATTAGAGACCTCAGCGGTAGCTGCAGAGAAAAACAACCGAGGTGCTAGAGTCTCTGCCTAATGCTATATGCGCACAAACTCTCTCTCCTGAAGGTTTTACGTGTAGTCGCAGTTTATAAAATCTATACAAGTAACCTCTGCACGCGAGACACTTCAGGGTAAGACGACAATGATAAAGCTAGCTGTGCAACTAACCAGTTCTAATTCATTTTTCTTGATAGGTTTATATTTGCTCCCGCTGGCTATATTTTTGCTGCGCTTTACAATGTGCAACACAAAGCAATAATTTCTTCTTCTTGTGTGCGACTGCTTAGTAAGCCTGAATAGTAGTAAAAAGTAACATTCGTACTTTATGTGCTTTATGTATTTTAGCCATGTAGACCAACCAGAAAGAGTCACGAGATAAATAATAAGCCGTCGTTTCTCGCTTATGACTTCCTACGTGCAGGTAGCGTGATTTTGTCTCCGTTTTGATTCACTCACTGATTAATTCATTCACGAGATTCAATGTGTCAAAGGCTCAGTTTTGATTGACACACTGATTAATTCGTTCTGGAGTTCAACGTGTCAAAGCGACACAAGTTTTTTACATACGACGTGCGCGTGCAGAGAGATAGAGGGAGGGGGGATGCGGCTCTGGATTAGTTTTAACCGCCCTCTTGTATTTACCTTTCATATAAAATTAAGTACATGAACACCCTGGCATTCTTCCCTCCAAGGATTGTGACTGGCAGTTGAACCTTGTTCGCAGCATCAGAACGCGTTGGCAACAGAGCCGCCAGTTCTCTTCTTAAAGTCTTTGTATGAACACTGCGGCAGGAAATGTCAGTTCACGATCAGAATCAATTTCAACGGTCAAAGTACGACAGCACGCCCTCAACCTTATCAGTGCACGACGTGTCGGCGCGTGAACGCAGACCGTTGGCGCCAGCTGCTGACCGAGCACGCCCGCGCTGAGTTCGTGGTACACGAGAATGTGCTTGCCTACCCTCGCGCCCTTAAGCTGGCGGATCTGCTCTCGCACCCTCGCCGGCGCCTCGCCATGCGCCGCCTTGTGGCCTGGCACTTGCTGCTCTTGCTGCTTGGGCCCAAGAGAGCGGTGCTGCAGGCCTACCAGGATGCCACCTATGACGCCATCAAGATGCCGGGACACCTACCGGTTAGTAGGCGAGCGTACAGGACGTGGTGGAACGCCACACTTACTACTACACGCTCTTCCTGTCAGAGCCACGTTTGCGATTCTGTGGTACGTACGTCGATCGGAGAGTCTGTCGGCATAGACGCCTTGCAGATTGTCAGGTGGGGCCACCGTCGGCTACCACAGAGCGCCACTACGCGAACCTTTTGGTGTTTGTTGGGACGTTCACACAAAGATTGGGCTGCGCGCGAGCTTGGCGGTAATGGTTAAGAAAAGGAGAAACAGACTCCGCAGGCAAATTGAAAATCTCCCCGCGAGGCGGCCGCAGAGGTCGCTATGACAACAAACAGTGCGACTGTAATAATAAGGTGAGAATTCATAGAATTGCAAGACAAGGACGCGCTCTTTCGCAGCGATAGTTTGAAGGCAAAGCTGATTTATGCCAAACAACATCTACAAAGTCAGTGAGGTGGCGTTTCCAGGCGGCTATGAAATTACTAGGACATGTGATCGCAAAACAATAATCAATGCACTGAGAAAGCACAAATTTATTATCGAACCTACCTACAGCAGCACGCATGTCGGATTGTTTGTGTGCGGTCGACAACCCCCGCGGAGTTCGAGCGACTGCCGCCGCTCTGCCGCTGGAGAGTGCAGGCTACAGCAGTACTGCACGCTCATGAGGTAATGTTGAACTCGAGCAGAAGTCAGTGACACGCTTGAAGTGTTCTTTCGTCATGAGCATATGGACATAATAGTCACAAGCCGAAAGCAGCATTTGGTAAAGCTGGAACGGCTTGGTGGCTAGCCACGCTTTCTAAGAAAACTTGTGTTCACTGTTGTGCCAAGCACTCTAAGTATGGGCGTACCGAATCGCCATAACTCGATGTGCTCCTTGTATAAACGAACGACTTTTCAAACAAACTCAATAATTACTTGATACTGTCAACGATTGAAAAGTGTTGCTATTCAAATGCCAAAAATTACGCAATTCTAGATTTTATTGCCCGGGAAGCAGGAGAAACGACGATGTGCAGGTCCTCGGCCGTAGCGAATCAGATTGTATGCTTAGGCTGATTTTCTGTTCCTGATCACATGTGGACAACCGTCGTTAACGGTAACACTACGTGTCAAGTATGCCTTTGTCAATTCAAAATGATTCTACTTAAAACATATTTATGTTGAGGTGAAGGTTAATAAAGCACATTCGTCACTTTGACACCCGCCGCCTCAGCCATCCCAAAACATCGCATTTTGCATTGAAAAGCGCAGTAGTTCAGCATGTGTGCAAGCCAGACAACGCTAAATAAGCGCTTGACAGATAATCAAGGACACATATTGTGGGATCCGTGCTCTTGTTATTGCGTCAAATTGGTTTACAATAGAATACATATAATGGGGCAGCAACCTGCAAGACGTCGCGATATTCCTTTCAACTCAACGTCACGTGCTCGTGTTTGCTTGTTCCAAAGTAATTAAAAATAATTACCGCCTAGGAAATGAAGCTCACGCAATGTAGCAGAAGCATATCTGCTAGCCTAAATCACGGCTTTAGCATGCGAGTGCCGCTCAGCAGCTGTTAGCGTGCGAATTTACTTTCACAAACTTTGCGCATCGTACGCCTAGTCTTCCGAACAAAAGCAAAACCTAGTGGAAAAGATACGTACTGCGGGTACGTATCTTTATGGTGCACCCGTTAGTCATCAGAACAAGTTCATTGAAAATATGAATCATCTAGCTGACTTTCTTCAACGAGCCAGTTGGGTACGGAATTTGGGCCCTTGCTTTTCCGATATCCGTGCCTGCAGAAAGCTTCGTACCTGGAGAACTGTTGCAACACTCTTGTACCCAAAAGCACAGTAGGGCTTTTTATTTACTCATACTGCTTGCGGCTTGCAGTTTGGACGCGCACTTGTTGTCGTTAATGTCGGGAACATCGGCTTTCAATTGAAAGGCAAATGATTCGGGACAAAAAATGTGGAGTGCGGGCCGCACTGGTAGTGACGCTTCTGCTCCTGCTGCTAATCTCAACAGATGCGTGCGCCCCACTGGAGGCGGCCTCATTGAAGATCTGCATGACGCCTACAGAGTGATTAAGTTAGTATGAAAGTAACCGAGCCAGCATTTGCGGAACAGTTTTTTAGATGATATATTCATCATCCTTCTTTTCACCGTTCGTGATTGACTGAACGAAGCCGCACCTCACCAGTCGGCAAGACTGATGCAAGATCAAAGCAGAATAGTAATGGAATGAGTCCCTACAAAAGATGCACCCTGAACGAGCCGGAAACGTAGGAGCAAGAAAGAAACATGTTTAGGATGTGATTTAGACAAACAATTCGTCAGAAACCATCTGACGATGGCTATCGACGGCCATGCGTTTAGCATTGAAGCAATGTAGCAGCAGAGCGCACTCCCGCCGTCGAAACACCTTATGTATGAGTCGTGTAGTGCAGCGGAATTCCTCTGTCGTGCTTCCCACTGCACACGCTGCGTTGTCTAGCAGTACCACCGTAAAGTCGAAGGAGCGTGGTTTCCATTCCGCCCAGCATTGAAAGAATTCGAATTATGTTTTTTTTTCTCATTGTAGAGCGGCACATCCCAGGTGGAAATTACTTAGTTCCCCTTGGCGTCACACACGTTCATGGAAGAGCGGCACCCACCTATTTTTACATAACCAGTAATCCGATTGGTAACAAATAGGTTTATTGAAGATCCTCAGAGGCCGACTGGCACATACGCAGCGCTCCAAGTCAGCGTAAAAGTTCATTAAGAGCGGTAAGTATCCTGTTCCACGCAACTAGTGCCGCATTTTAAGTGACCCTCATTGGTGTCAAAGGGGTTCGTTGAAGAGCGGCACATCGACACACAGTGCCACATACTAAGTGAGCCAAGTTGGTCCGACGACTGGTTTCGAACCCTGTGACCTCAGCACAGCAGCGCTACGCATTCGACTACTGACTACCCAGAGAACCATGTTCTCAGGAATACGTTTAGAGACAAAGATAGATGGATAGGTAGATAGATAGATAAGTAGATAGACAGACAGACAACACCCGGAAAGCACGTTAATTACCCTGGTAATGGTAATCGCTATAAAAGATTCCTGTAAAAACCCGTTCATACTTTTCCAGCAGCTTTTGTGCCTAATTTCGAGAAAGGTCTTCAGCGAAAAATATGACAGTCAGGGCCCTGAAAACTACAATATTTAGTTCTGTAAATACGTGGTGAACTTGTTACGCAAATTAAATGTACCTTGAATAAAAAGGGATATACAGCAGTCGTCAAGGTGGTTAATCGGAATAGCAGGTATCATAGGAAGGATATGAAAGTATACTATAACTACTGTGATGTACTCTTTTTGGCGAGGTGAACGGAAAGAGCGGAGAAATAGAGCATTGCTTGAACGTCTGTCACGACTAGACGTCGTCTTCCTCGTTGATCACCCTATATTGGCTGGAACTGAACCGTTCTGAGCTATCACGGAGGGCTAATAGTCGATTTGGGATAAAAACAGATTGGAATAGTTTTACGTTATACCGGCATTGCTTCCAGATTTGAGCCTCTTGCGTTGTCTCAGTCATTCCTTGCGATTTTGAGAAATCGCAAATTTTTATTGCGGAGTGCTAACACTGTACAGCATCATCGCTTTTCGGCATTGGCGGCTGAAACAGTTTGACAATGAAAGCCAATCGGTTATTTAAGGAGGAATCACGTAGAAGGAATGCCTGTTTATGGTGCCTAACCCGACTCCTGAGGCTCGACAGATGCCATCCAGTACATTTTATTTCGCAGGAGACCACACTGCGTAGGTGCGAAACCATGCTAGTTCACACCAGGGGAATTCATGGAGTGGTGCTCTCGTTTTTCGACGGTGAGTAGTGAAGGCTGAGACCTGCTAATCTATGGTCTCCTCGCTTGGACGCGGTTCTATAATAGAATCCAGATAAAAAAATGAAATTGCGTAAACCCTGTCCTAGGGAGATTACATGCAAGGACACGCAGGCAGCTGCTGAAATCAGGATAATCAATGTCTATCCTGGTAGGCCTTGCAGCTCAGCATTTTAGGCACACCATTACGTGCTACATAAATGCGTGGCACGGGGTCAGGTGCGACGATTTAGTTCTTGTGCGCGTGCGACATCGCACCATCTCGGCACGCACTGCGACAGCCGTTGTCGACATGTCATTTCACTTCAGTGGGAAAACTGGCCATCTTCGGATAGTAAGACTCAACTCACAGTTACAGGCGGTCTCTGCAATGCGGTTTATTTAAAAACTGCAGCCATTCTGAAAATTCGGAAAATCGTTGCGCTTCACAAGGTTTCATGTCAAGAAGACTAACCTTGACCTGGCCCCAGATTTGTCGAGATACTGACGGAACGTTTCGAGCACAATAACTTGTTTTTCTGCGTTTCGGCGTTGACTCGTCGAAGTAGCATGTGGCAGCTCCCATTATTATTTACAGTTAATTTCTATTTAACGCTAACATCACAACGGGTAGCAGTCACGTGTCAATTATTTCGTTGCTATGTACCAGTGTGACAGTTTTTTTTTATGTATGTCGCCTTACTATATAACGTTCTTAAACAAAGATCATCACCTCTTAGGACTATTTTATGCTCTAACTATTTGTCTTAGTCCTTTGAATGGTAGGTATTAGAAACCAAATCACACTAATTGGTGTCATACAAGAAAGTTACGGAATGAAGGGAGCTTACTGCCATAATTCTCGTGAATATTCGGAGACAGGAGTAAATTTAGGCATATCCGTGTCATCATCATAGTCATCATCATCATCATCCTGTTTAATCTGTCCTATTATTCAATTACCCTTATCTTGCGCCTGCTGACACCGTTCAATGCACCCGCCATGCTTGCCTAGTTGCTTTGGTGTTGCGCTTGTTATGACGAGAGATAACGCGGCGAGCTCCTCACAGGTTTAGCTGTCGGCGCTCATTAAACACACCACGCGGGAGCTCTCCCGGACATTTGTGTAAGTGCTTTCTAAAAGACGGATGCTTTTCGCTGAAGAAATAATAATCTTGGGCGAACAGAAAGCAAAAAAAATGGTTTGCAGACACTATCTCTTTCCCGAATACATACGCTGAACGCCTACAGTGCACCGTCACCGGTAGGCACTCGCAAAGAACAAACCCTATTAAATAAGTTCTTATAGGGGGCTGTCTGTATAATTACATGCAGCATAACAGAATGAAGCCTAAATGCAGCGATCGCACGGGTTCGCGGTGACCGACTGCGTGTCTGTATGCATGACCACGAACAATCTTTCGCATTCGCTGCGAGAACGTTTTCGCATCATGCCGTGTGCTTTATGTCGCAGCTTGTGAGCATTTGACCATACCCAAGCAACTAACGTTGCGTGGACGCCATCAGATAGGTTCAAAATTAATTTCGTTATGACGACTTCGACGCCTACGGAGGCTTGTAATGTGCCGTCGCGTCAGCTCAATATTTTTCTTTTCTGTTCTTCTAAATTCTTCGACTTTCCAATATCATTATTTCTAAAATTGTATTGCACTGTATGTTGCGGTCTGCATGATCGGTCTTCTCAGTGCGCAATTTCGAGCTGCTTTTTTTTCTCAGTTCATTACATTCATTCTTTGGTGCTAACAAAAAGATGACCATGTGCCATGCCTCTCTTTACGTGCTTCTTACCGTTCCCTTTGCATTCCACTGACAGGGTGTCTACCAACCGGGAAAACCGGGAAAACCGGGAATTCTCAGGGATTTTTAGTAGTCTGGAAAAAGTCAGGGAAAACTCAGGGAATTTGGGCCTCTATCAGGGAAAATGAGCGGCAATTTTACTGAAAGGGTCGAAAGTCGCAGTAATGCTGGCTCGAGTAACAGACAGGAATCGTAATGAATCGTCTTTGACGCCCTGTCGTCGGCTGGAGGAGTTGCTAGTCTACAGCCAAGGACTGACTTTCCGGATTCCCGATAATAGGGACGTTTAGCGCGTCCGGTATTCGGGCAAGCGCGGGCGGTTTTCCGGTTTAGCGGGGGCGTCAAGGTGAGCGGCCCGATCGGTGGCGCCAGCTTGTGGCGCAAAGCTCAACTACACAAACACAGAGCTAATTACTGTATTCTGCTTAGCTGCTGGGGTAAATTTTCGACAGTGGCGTAATCGTGTTCACAATTACGCCGCTGCCAAAAATTTGCACGAGTGGCGAAGCAGGATATGGTGAGTTACGGCAGTATTAGCTATGCGTTTGTCTGGTTGGGCTCTACAACACCAGGCGGCTTCACCGCTCACGTTTACGCCCCGACCATCCGGTAATCCGCCCAAACCGCTCCCGTTTACCGGAATAGCGTACAAGCTAAAAGTCTCTAATTTGGACGGCTTCGCGGCACCGTCACGTACCCCATAGAGTCAACGCATCAGAACGTGTGAAATTTCCGACGCAAGAACTCTTCGCCGTCCGATTTTCCGGACGTCTTGCCGTGACGGCAGGTCCGAAACGGCAATAATCAAAAGCACCACGGCTGCCGTTTTGATAACTTCGCCACCTCGAACCGGCACTCTCGCACGCAGATCCGCTGGCAGCCGTTGCCACCACTGCGGCAACACTAGGCCTAGCTGCTTCGACGTTCGCTATGAAACTTCTTGCCGTTGGGTGCCGAGTTTTTTATTGAAAGAATTAGCTGCTGTCAGCAATGGCATAGACTCCGCCTTTGTGTTCCCCTCGATTGACATAGAAAATGCCGGTTCCTGAAAGTCAGCTTCGCCTCTGTAAAGAAATGTTACTTGGTGAAGCATACACAAAAGTATTGCAGTGAAGCATAACAAGCGTGGGAAGGGGCTATTGCCACGGTACACAGTATGTATTCCTTAATTATACACGCGTGCACCCGCTATTTCCTGTCGCATTACGAGCACCGATATGTCTAATATGTGTAGCGACAGGCCTTCAGAGCGTTTTAGAACGTGCCTGTGGCAGTTTGAGTCCCTAAGGGCAGTAAATGACACGCATTTATTTTTTTGCAACTGGCCGATTTTTCGGACGTTTTCGCGGCCCCTAGGGAGTTCGAAAATTCGGTCGTGGACTGTGCAACTGACCAAGATGCTTCAAATGGTCCTTGGGGCGAAGGAGTGGTGGAAGGAGGATAAGAACAGAAATGAGCTACTCATTGACGAATAAACGGGAAAGGAAGCTTGCTGCCGCCGTTTTGAAGGAGCTTGAGCTCAAAAAATAAGTTTTGGCTGATGCCGAGATGCAGATGTCCTTCATCCAAACCAAAATAAACTCTTTTAAAGCAGTGAAACACAACACTCGGGCGTGGTGCGCGGGCTGAGAGTATTTCAGAACAGTTGAGGTTGACTTACGACCTGTTGAAAGAGAATCTCAATTGTGACAGAATTCGGGCCTCATACCACTGAGATTGCAATCAGTTGATAGAAATAGCTCATATTCGAAAATATTTGCTTCTATATGCATCTCCTTTTTATTCGTATTTGAGAATGTACGACTCCATTGCAATGTTTTTCGAAGACACTTTATTTGCTGTGCATTTTACTAACCACTGCCTTCTATTCTCTTTTTGAATAACATGAACACTACTCCTTAGTATTCAAATTGGATTAGGTCGCCTTTTTAATTTTTTTCATGTGCCTACTAGGGAGTGACAGCATCAGGCGACATGTTTTCAGCCCGTCTTGACATAAAACATAGTTCTGCATCACTCAGGGAAATTTGCAATGGCACTCAGGGAAAACCTGGAAAACTCAGGGAATTTGGAAATGTCAACTTGGTAGACACCCTGACTGAACTTGCCAGTATCTAGCACCAGCATGTTCATAGACCAAAGCTTCATCACATTAGCCGGGGAGTGTGCGCGGGCGAGCGTCTCAGTGCGCGCTTTCTGCCAGTCACCCAATATCGCAGCCTCACCGATATAGCAGAATTTTCCTCGTGGGAGTAGTTGCTGCAGACATGAGTTCTAGCACAAGGCTGCCTGGCGGTTATCACTTTCACTATCCAAGCTTCACGCAGCTTCTAGTCCTGCAGGTACGTGTGAAGGCTGATACCGGGCGACGTTGCCTACGTCCGGCACTGCGCCAACGAGGAGCAGCCTACTGTATGTTGGACGCCTTGAAAGGCTGCCACTACCTATTATAGGAATTTTAAGTATTGTCAAACAGGCATCCGACACAGGAAAAGCTCTCCACTTAATCGAAATCGCTTTCGAAAGCTGAAAACATTCGTTTTCACATTTCTTCGGCATTTCTGAGGCAGCCGACGCAGCCACTGTGCCCACGTGATCCCACATAACACGTCACGCCGATGACAGCGCCAGCTTTCTAACTGGTGGAGCTCGCTCCAAATAGGAAAACTGCGTGTATAGGTGGAACATGCGAAAAAGCTGAATGATCGAGATTACGAAGAACGACTATTCGCCTTTCCAAACATGGCGGAGAAGACATTTGACGCAAGCCAAACGATACCTTATATACATTACGACGGTGCCATCTAATGCAGTGGGATCCTGCAGTGCGGTTACGCGGGAACAAGGAGCCTGGGTGGCCAAAATCGCTTGGTCAAATAAAGTTCTTTTTCTTTCCCTGCAATGATCTCCTGGCATGTCCTATTCCCTGGCATTATTTCCTGTTCTTTATACGTGAGAATATACGGATGACTGCGTCTTTTATTCAAGACAATTTGGCCTCAGCCGACGCAATGCGGCACGAATTATACAGATGTGGCCACGCCCAGGCTCCCAGCAAGACGCTCGCAGAATGCCTTTGACATACAGTCTAACCAAACGGGTGGATGCAAAGCGTGTTTTGAGTTGTTCACAAGACGAAATTTTTCATGTACAAGTTTCTTCATTTTGAGCTCCTATGGATTAGTTTTCATCCCGCGTTCTGCCGGCCCAAACAACAGCCTGCGATGCTATCTCTCCTAGCAGGGGCGCTTAGCATTTTCGACAAGCATGAGTGCCGAAAATGTTTAAGGGTTGTTGGGGGGCAATAAATACTGTCAGAAGTTTGTCCCAGTAACATTCATTCCGCGCCAACCTACGTGAGTCATAGCAACTGGTTCGGTGAGTGTTCTGTATACTTCTTGACACGCAGCGTACTCTCCCAAACAAAAAAATTCGCACCCTGCCCTTCAAATGTCGCAGGAGTGTCACGTTGCAGCGCAGCAGGGATGCAAACATTTGCCTAAGACCACAGTTACAGGCATACAGGAAACAAAGATAGCAAATAGAGGAAGCCAATCCACGGCTATGTCGCTCTCCTCCTACCTCGAGCGCTCTGAGGCCATCCGAGGTCAGTCGTTGGAGCAGTCGTCGAGATTCACAGCTTTTTCGCTGCGTCATGACAACACAGCGTCGCCGCTGTGGCCGATCGCCCACGTAACCTAGGCAACTGTATGCTGGGTCATCGCAGAACCACCGCTCGAAGCACCGGCGCATCCGCCATTTTTTTCTGGCAGCGCCGGCACTCATTTTGCCGTGGTATAACGCCGAGAGCTTTGGCTACGAAAAATCGGACGTTTGCTGCAGTCACGTGGTTTCGCATCTGCCATTTACAAATCCGAGAGCGAGGCCCACGTTTGGCTTGGATGCCTGTCTTCGGCCTCCGATTTCGAGCAACGCAGGATCTGCACGATTCTGATTTGGAGGATGGAGGCGACTACTCGAAGATAGCACAATATTTTACCGCATTACGTTCCAGATATGCCAGCCATGACGCCATAGAGCGCGGCTACTGCGTTTTAGGACGACATTAATCGGCAGAGAGATGTGGTTTATTTCAAACTTTTATTAGCAAGTCTTGCACCAGCAATAGATGAAATACACAAAACAATATTGCAGAGCTGAATATCTCGTATCCACAATACAAACGCACGTTTTATAGGCGCATTCGGGCATAAAAGCCTCATAAAATTTTATTTCTTTACAGCACAGCTCTAAAAGGCTGCGCGCTTAGACTGCATGCTTAGAAACTAGAGCAAGATGTCCCAGTATTATTTTAATGTCAAAGCCTGTATAGCGCTGCATGCATTCCATACAACTAGACCACCCACCTTGCTACAAGAGCCTGATAGAATTGCATATGAGTAATCTGACCCTGAAAATGCATATATAGCCGGATTTCAAATAGGTGAAGAGATCGCGAAAGCAAAGAGGGGGATAATGCCAATTCAAAAAAAAAGCTAGTGGCAAACCCGCCAATAATGAAATCTAAAACTGAATAAGGCTAGCTTTCTTCAAATTGTTGCCTTAGTGCCAAGGAGCACTAAGGCAACAAGCACCTGTGTTCATGTTCTGCCACTTGTTTTCTCGTACATGTGAGCCTGCTGCAATATTCTTGGGAAATATGCTATAATATCTCAAGTTGACAAATTAATGAATAATGCTTAATGTCCAAACGAAGCACGACCTTGAAAGTAGCTGTTGCGAGATAGTACCACAATAAATCGCCTGGTTAGGAAGGTCTCCTTATACTAAGGCCACATTCCCCGCACGTGCATCTTCTTACATATTTTGGTTTTGTGGAATTTGGTAGAGCTGAACGTACAGTGGTGTCACGGCCGGAACGGTGTTTGTTTCTTTCTGCCTGTAGGATTCCGTCCTCACTTTACACCAGCAAGCTGCTTCGCACATGTTTTTTTTCTTAAGCGGTGGTTTTTGTTTGCAGGAGTGGACCACGTGAAAAACGGTTCTTCCGACCGCGGCCGCGACATTAAACCCGTCAGAACATTCAGTTAAATGCGTTTCGAAATACGAGCATGAGGCCTGCTCTGCGACTCCTCGCAGGCACATCCAACATCACGTACGGGAGCATCGTGAAGGCTGGCAACCTCATGGCGTCCATTCAGGACGCAGCCGTCCAGGTGCTGCAACCCAATGGGTCGGCGTTGACGCTGCGCCAGTTTTCCCTGAGCCGCATCACAGGCTTCCCGCAGTCTACCTGGTCGTCGGGGCAATTTTCACCCTTCTGGGTGCTCGAGGAGTTGGGTGCGGGATTCCTGCGCGACTGGCTGTCCACGCTGCGCAGCTGGCATGCCCTTCCGCCAATTGTGCAGGCGCACCTGCTCCTGTTAGCCGGTGTTGTGCCGGTGGACGCGTACTTCTACAAGTACTTCCAGCCACCGCACTTCTACGAGGACGGCCTTGCCGCGTACAACTTCGCTTCTTTGGGACAAGTGCGTCGACGCGCATCATGCTTACGTCATTGTTTCGCTTGCCTTTGAGAGCTAAGCGCAATATCGCGTGACCTAACATGCGTATGGTGATTAATTTGCGCTAACGTTCTGAGTAAACCACATAACTGCTCCAGGACGGAGATTTTTTTTTAATTTTCGGGATATACGGGTGCTGTATCGGCTGCGCGACATCGACAACTAGTTTCGCAGTCTATGCATCCTTGTGGGGCTAGACCAATTACACCGCTGGGGAAAGTCACCAGTTATTTTTTCATTAGTATTAGAAAATAAAGAGATAAATCGATATAGTTACATCATCATTAGGCTACTATACATTGAAGTCATTTTATTACTAGAATTAGTTCAATAAGTACGCGGCGGACTCTACTTTCATTCGAGCAGTGCGGTTGTGCGCAGAAACTGTTTAATTGCCTTCATGAGGACGAGTTCTTCCAATGGAAAACTCTGCAGAAATTTCGTCCGAGGAAGATTCTCTTCGATAGTTTTCTGCGGAACGCTGTCCCTTCTTGTGTTTTCGTGACTCCGGGTCACGGTCAACCCAGAAGCTCTCCAGGCATATGTGTGAGGACGTCCAAACAAAAGTAGTTATAGAAGGGCAGGTTTATTTACAGCTGGCTGCAAGCAGCAGGTCCCAGTGAAAGCTGTCGCGACTTACTCGGGAAGTATTTTTATGAAGCATTCGTATTCCCCATGTCGATAGATTGGGGAGTCAGGTGGCTCTTGGCTCGACCAGTCACAGCGGTCGAACTCTTCCTAATACTCCTCCCACGTTGGTGCACCTTCGTTCCCACCTGCAAGGCGATGCCTACAAGATGATGAAAGCAACAATCGAAAGAAAAGGCTAGCTGCCCTTTCCAGATTAGTTGAGGTCAGCTATTATTGTCTCTGGCACCATGAAGAAATTAAAGTAACCAAGCTTGGCACTTGAGGCCGCTTACACAGAAGACGTCAGTAGTTAGCATCTTGGACAATTAGTGGAGCCAAACACCCGGAGCCGATATCCCCTTCACAGATGTCGACGTTGGCGGTTGATGCCTTCACCGCAACTTCAGTCACGCTCGGCAGTAGTCACCATCAGCGAACCAGGACCTGCATTGCCTCGCCGACGTGGAGGCGTCGTGAGCGTGGGTCAGTTCGCACGAGGCGCAGGAGGAATGTCACTGTCACATTGATACGTCAAGTGCTCTCTCATAAGGGCACTATGACACTGTGTTCACCAGTACTATCTGAATGCTAGTTCCGGGATCAATACAGTACGTGTCTTCGGCTTTGAATGATAATGATCACTGTCGTTACCAGAGACCTAAATAAGAAAAGGGCATTGTAATACAACTGTCCTTCTTTATGGGGATGTGGAGGTCGATCCACCTATAGTGTTTTATCTTATCGTGCCATTTCTGTCAACGAATTCCTTATTGTGCTTAAACTTTATTGTGCGCAAGGACATAGACGAATTGAACATTTCTCGTTTGCTGAAATGAACTACGCAACATTGTTATAGCCATGCTTTATTTATGTCCCAGATTGTTGCTCACGGCTTCGCCCGCCACGTCATCCAGGACTTGCCCGAGGCGTACATGGAAAAATGGGACGGATACTGGGCCAAAAATGACATAACCAGCATCAACTATATGTACTGTTTGCACGCCGTCAACAACAGCGTAAGAGAAATGAATGCTACTAACGTGTTCTGATCACGTATGCCCTCATTTGGAGTACGTAGATTACGTATCTTGTGTATTTGGACTTCTTCCTTTCAGAATATTGCATATGATTCCGTTTTCATTCAAACTTATAATTAATACGCGGGCGTCACCCTATGAAGGAAAACATACGCGGAAGTTACCAAACGTGAAAACTGCGTACCGCCGCGGCTGCCTCGGTTCGAAGGTTCGAAAGAAATTGCATCACTCGTTATAGGAGAGTAGCCATTAGAGCCGGAATGAGGGTCACACCTATTCAAGACCGTACTCTCGGAGTACGCAGCGCCACAAAAAAGCGCACAGTCACCAAAAGAACCCACATACCGTGATAGAAAGATGGATGGAAGAAATAACGCTTTGCTGATCGTCTTTGAATCGAAGTGGTGACTGGTATCACTGAGGTCATTATATTATTGCGATAGCAATTTTATAAACACTCCCGACGCATTTCTGCCGTAGCCGTGATGTTCCACATAAAGTCTAAGGGTGATAACACCGTCGTCGCGCGTCGTATGCTGTATGTGCGAGTGAAAGCACGCGAGGGAAGCCGACGACTGCGGAGCAAACGCGCCGTCTTCCGTCGGGCGAAAGACTGTGGGGGAGTAGGAGCGAGGGAGGGGGTCGGGCGGCCTTGTGCTCCGGCATCAAGTGTGCATATCACGAGCGGGCGCAAGGGGAACTGGCGATCGCGGCTCAATCTCGCGCGCCATATGCGGCGTAAAGAGGGGAGGAAGCACAGGAGGGAGGGGGACGGTTTGACTCCGCCAACAAGTGCTTACTTTGCACGGCCACGCGTGGTCGCGCGCGCCGTATCTAGCACCGGAGCGGCAGACGGCTCATATGCCTTTGTGCATGCTGTGTTCTCGCCGCTATTGCGTTGAACGGTAGACCGCACGAAGGAAACATCGCTCGCTGCTGCTGCCGCGCTTCGTCACACCAGCGTTTTGACAACGAGTGTCCGTGCTCATTGAGTGTCGTGTGTTCGTGGTTGCTTGCGCGCGCTGACATCATGCTTGTTAATTCACTTAATAAGCGAATATATTCAAGTTTATAAGGCCGCTAAAGCTGCTATCCTTACTACGTATAGATGTCTACTAGTTCGCTATCGCAGTCTCTCTCACCTTTCTGGCATAACTGCGACTTTTAGCCCCTTGCTGCTTCATTTACTCTCTTCACTTGAGATTCGTTGCTCGTTTCATCATGCCCCCACAGTTCGAGAAATTATTTACGTTTACAAGTCTCCTTTTCATCCTGCGCTTTTCGCACCTTCATACCATCGTGACTCTAGTAGGCTCCACAACCGATTTACTCACCTTTACTGTATGACCAGTAAATGTCAATTCGGAATAACTACGCCTTCATTTATGTTTGCAAGAATTGCAGACTTGAAGTGATCAACAATGCGCGAACATGGAATTACTCAGCCTGCGGAGGGTGTGGGTTTTGGTTTCCACCGGTGGCTGGTTGTTTTTTCGTCCACTTTCAATTCCCTTTCGCCTTATAATTCGTACACTTCATTTGAAAACATCAAGTGGGTTCATCTATGATCTTGGTAGCTTCAATTATGGTTTGACTCATATCGCTGTGACAGCGAAAATCGAGCCCTTCGGCTTCTCTTCTGCTAGTTCAGCTTTGAGCCAGTGTGTCTCTACAAGGTGACTTCTCTTCGTCGATGCAAATACAAGCCCTCTTGTCCTAAGGTTGGCTGATGGCTTGGGCTTGCCTTGCTTGCGCACTTTATAGCTGTGTACCACTAATTATCACTATAGAGAGCTTGTTATTCAGCCTGAATGTCCTCGTACCGCGAGCAGGTGGACACGGTGCCGCCCATAGAGCGGCTGCAGGAAGGCGCACTGAAGGGCAGCGTACTCGAGCACCTGGTGGCCACGCGCCTGGCCTTCCTGGCGTTCACCGAGAGCCCCAAGGGCAGTCAGGATCAACTGCTGCCGCACGTCGACCTCCCACCCGCGGTGCTGTTCTTCGTGTTCCACTGTTCGTACAGCTGCCGGCGCGGTGACTCCGCGCAGCTGTACCCGCGAGGCCAGGACTGCATGGTGGTGTTCCGGTGGACCTCGAGGTTCACTGACCTCATTCCCTGCGGCCATGACACCGGCCGGCAGAGTCGCGCGCAGTGCCGACACCTGTAGGCACGTGGAGCGATACCTATACGCATCCGGAGTCCTGATACTACTAGTGACAGAGTTTCGGAAAATCCCTGCATTCCTTTCTTTCTTATTTGGTTCCTTACGCAGCACTTCAATTTTGTATTGTATCGACGTGTAGATTTTTCTGGTAATTTTTTGCTCTCACGCAGTTTGAGCAGTAATTACGTGCAGAAGTTAGTAAAAGAAAACGACAATATGCACTTGTAGTATGTGTTGGTCTGATCTTTAACCCATGTACAGATATGTATCGCTGACTCAAGAATCGACGCTTTCCCTGTTGTCACTACTATTATTAAGCGCGTACGCGGAAACATTACTAAGCAGACCTCCCCGAAAAATTTCCCTACCTCAAAAAAAAAAAATTCATCTTGCTCTTAGATAAGAGTACGGCTTAAAGAAATAAAATAGAGACCACGGGTCAATATGTTTGTTTGGACCAGATGCAAAAAGCAGGGATACTGCGCCAAGCATTGATCTGTGTGGCAGTCTTCAGTAAAGTCACCTGTTGATACTTCATTCTTGACACGTATGTAAGGCGTGACGAAGTGATTAGAGCAAGCAACACAGCTAACCATCCTCGACACGCTATAAAAATTACAGGTGGTATTACAAATGCAGTGCTGCATTATACCGCATGCCACATGGAGCCATGGCACAAAGTTATAAAAAACTAATCGTTATTCTTGAGCCAAATGAATTCAATGACATTTCTAAGCTTTATTTCTTTTTTTTTCTTTTTGTGGAACGACAACCTCAGTAAAATATGACTGCCAGTTTGAAAGAATTTTCAGATTATTTTTACAGTTCGCATTGGTTCTGGAGTACTTGCGAAATGCATAAATGTGATGTCAATTTTATTAAATTCTCGGAACAGGCGCTGAAACGAGAATGGCAAAAATATAGGTTGCACCAGGAAATGCTACAGAACGTGAAAATTTTTCCTGTGTTGTCTTTCATACAGGTTATAGTGCAAATTATGATTTTTACAGAACTGTACAGTCTGCTTGTTCTTGGTACAGTGGAACAATCTAAGCACATACATGACGCAGTCGAGAAAGAGAACCACGAAAAAAATATACCATCTAAGCACTCCGTACAGGTAGTTAACAAGCGAAGCTGAAATGTGGGGCCCAGGTGTTTATCACTGGCTAAATCCCGACGGTTGATTAAACGACGGCATGGTAGGCTGACGGATCCTCGGTACACAGTTGCTGCTTGCACTCGGCTCCACGAGCCTGTTCTTGTGCCTGGGCAGCAGCATCGGCACGACGTAGACGAGCTCGTTCCTGGTTCTGCTCCCGGTGTTGGTGATTGAAAGCTGCCTGCTCCTCAGGAATACCTATGACGCTTTGCCTACCCATTTCGGAACCGGAGAGAAACGGCTGCGTGCGCGCTCGGATGCTCTATTTCTCCTTTTTTTTCTTTTTTGCGCATGCGCATGTGTTTGCGATGGAGGCGTTTTCGGCGTACAGGCACGAGACGGATGGAAAAAAATAAATTATAGGGTTTTACGTGCCAAACCACTTTCTGATTATGAGGCACGCCGTAGGAAAGCACTCCGGAAATTTGAAACACCTGGGGTTCTTTAAGCTGCACCTAAACACCTGGGGTTGTTTAACGTGCTCCTAAATCTAGTACACGGGTGTTTTTGCCCGCATTGAAATGCAGCCGCCGTGGCCGGAATTCGATCCAGCGGCTGAGTGCTCAGCGGCCCAACACCATGGCCACTGAGCAACCACGGCGGGTGAGAGTCGGAAAGATGGACAAATCCGCTAGCCATATGCAGCTTCGCTGTAAAAATTATTTTGGCCCATAACGCTAAGCAGTGGCGCGATAGCTGGCGAAATGTAGTGGGCAGTAAGGCTTAGACTGCTTCGTGCAGTGTTTGATGTAGTAAAGGCTTGCAGGTGGGAGGAAGCAGTCTTCATTCGAGAAATAAAAGTATGGGACCTATATGTTTGTAGAAGTTGCGCCTCCCTCTGGTAACATGGCAAAAATCGGCTTTTTCTCCTCCTTCCTATCCGAACTCAGCCGCTGGTCCCTATTACCAACCCTTTTTCCTCTTACTGTCAGATTTGTCCGTCTTTTCAACCTATATTTGGGCTACCGCACTATTAAACATCCGGCTAACGCTGCAGAAGAGACAATGTCAGTGCCAACCAATAATCAAGAGATAATACTGACCGGTAAAAGAATACTAATGAGTGACATTACATGTAGAAGAAGAAACGTTACATTAGGACCAGCTCCACAAATTAGACGGCGACGTGCTTGAACACGAAGAAAGTGCGGACGCCAGATTTGCACAGTACACGAACGTTGAGTGAGTGCTAGCCTACCATGACAGCTGCTGGCATGATCGCGTTCTTCAGGATCAGGATTCTCCACTGCTGTAGCGTCGGCAGAATAGGCGAGAGGCAGAATGCCGGACGTCAGCGAATCTAAGTGAAGTAAATGATAGACGCACAGCATAACCAACTTAAATTTTAATGTGATAGCGCTAAGGAGCTCGTGCCGTAGAAAATCCGGCGTCGCTCGTCGACGTCCAGCGTCGGACCACGGAACACCTATATAAGCTTAGATAAAAGGAACTCTACCTTCCGCAGTCAACGGAAATAAAAGTAGGGGTGGCATTGTGAACTAAAGTATGCCACAGAGAAATGGCGCTCGCAAAATCAAAACTATTGTAATCATTACTTCGTAGGGAGCCATATGGCCGCTGCGGTAGCGGTTGGTGGTGCTCGTCGAGCTGCTCGCTCGGTTTTAGGTGCTTTGTTACCACTTTTGGGTTGGCATTCGTATATGTTGTACTCTACCATGACTACAGATATCTGTATTATGTCGCCAGGTGACTGAGAGGCCTCAAGGGACAAAAAAAAAAAACACTTCAAAGAAGTAAGCTTACCGCATGTATTGTCATGGTGAATGAAGCAGTACATGCCACAATTGTCGTACAGGTCAGGTGGAGTTAGTGCTATCAGTCACTGAGTTTTCAACATACATAAACACTGATAGCCATTTTTATAGTGATAGTGAAACTGAGAGTTTTCTCATCGTGTTCGGTCAAAGCAGGGAGGACGGAGTTTCAGAAAACGATATTTATACTGGGCTACCCTAGTGCTTGTATTGCGCACAGTGCCGCTTGACATGTTTCATAGTATATTGCCTCCGTTCAAGAATTTCAGCTATATTAAAAAAAGAAACATTAAACATGCTCGGCAAAGATGTACTTTCCACAAGATAAGCACGGGCTGCATTGTCCCGTTGTTTTCAAAACACACTGGCGAGAGGAACGAAGTGTAGGGGTAAAAAAACTTTGTGCGAAATTTTACCTCACGCATTGTCTGCTCTTGATATTTCTGCTGCGTATTCAGTGTTCAGGTGTGGCAAGAAAGGCTTCGACACAAGTAGAGTACTCCTAGGAAAACGAGGAACGTTGAGGAGACAACAATGCTTACAAGGACCTTTGAAAACATTGTGTGAATAAGCAATAAACATAGTAGGTTAATTATAGCTCAGGGATTCTTGGAAAATGCTGCAAATTACGGTTTAATGTTGAAAAAAACATCTCGCCTTGTGTATTCGAACAAGTCAAAGAGGCTGCAAAGAGATGAACATTTCAATTGAATAACAGAGGTAAGTAAGGAAGGCCTCAGCCTGGAGCCAAGGTTTCCACAAGCAAACATATTTGTGAGGGCAGTGATGAAGACAAGTTCCCACTCCGAGGCTGCCCTTGCTCGTCCACTCTTGATTGGCTGAATACTAAGCCAAATTTACTCACGAGTACGTATCATATGCAGCGGTGGCGTAGAGGTAGAACACCCGCCTCGCGTGCAAGAGGTCCGTGGTTCGAATCCCGGTGCCGGCAATTTCCCACCGGTTTAAAAAAAAATCCGCGTGTTGATAAAATTGCATAAACAGGCCTGGAGTGTGGCCTGATCCCGGTGACCAGAACCGGTAACGCACTCCCTCACCAGAGCAGGATTGGCCACCCTGGTGCAGTACTTGGCCACAACCTCCTATATGAACAACACAATCAAACCCCGGCCCCTCAGTCCCCAGCAGCTGCGAAGCAACTGACCACGGCGGCGGTCAGACCTGCGACGCTGCAGAGGGTGCTAAGAATCACTGGCTCCGGACAGGCCGCCATTGGAATATGAACCTGGCAACGTTTAACGCTAGAACGTTATCTAGTGAGGCGAGTCTAGCAGTGCTATTGGAGGAATTAGAGGGCAGTAAATGGGATATAATAGGGCTCAGCGAAGTTAGGAGGCCAAAAGAAGCATATACAGTGCTAAAAAGCGGGCACGTCCTGTGCTACCGGGGCTTAGCAGAGAGAAGGGAACTAGGCGTCGGATTCCTGATTAATAAGAATATAGCTGGTAACATACAGGAATTCTATAGCATTAACGAGAGGGTGGCAGCTCTTGTTGTGAAACTTAATAAGAGGTACAAAATGAAGATTGCACAGGTCTACGCCCCTACATCCAGTCATGATGACCAGGAAGTCGATAGCTTCTATGAAGACGTGGAATTGGCGATGGGTAGAGTGAAAACAAAACACACTATACCAATGGGTGACTTTAATGCCAAGGTAGGCAAGAAGCAGGCTGGAGACAAGGCAGTGGGGGAATATGGCATAGGCACTAGGAATATCAGGGGGGAGTTATTGGTAGAGTTTGCGGAACAGAATAATATGAGGATAATGAATACCTTCTTCCGCAAACGGGTTAGCCGAAAATGGACGTGGAGGGGCCCGAACGGCGAGACTAGAAATGAAATAGACCTCATACTCTGCGCTAACCCTGGCATCATAAAAGATGTGGACGTGCTCGGCAAGGTGCGCTGCAGTGACCACAGGATGGTAAGAACTCGAATTAGCCTAGACCTGAGAAGGGAACAGAAGAAACTGGTACATAAGAAGCCGATCAATGAGTTAGCGGTTAGGGGGAAAATAGAGCAATTCCAGATCAAGCTACAGAACAGGTATTCGGCTTTAACTCAGGAAGAGGACCTTAGTGTTGAAGCAATGAACGACAATCTTGTGGACATCATTAAGGAGTGTGCAATGGAAGCCGGTGGTAACTCCGTTAGGCAGGATACCAGTAAACTATCGCAGGAGACGAAAGATCTGATCAAGAAACGCCAATGTATGAAAGCCTCTAACCCTACAGCTAGAATAGAACTGGCAGAACTTTCGAAAAAAATCAACAAGCGTAAGACAGCTGACATAAGGAAGTATAATATGGACAGAATTGAACATGCTCTCAGGAACGGAGGAAGCCTAAAAGCAGTGAAGAAGAAACTAGGAATTGGCAAGAATCAGATGTATGCGTTAAGAGACAAAGCCGGCAATATCATTACTAATATGGATGAGATAGTACAAGTGGCTGAGGAGTTCTATAGAGATTTGTACAGTACCAGTGCCACCCACGACGATAATGGAAGAGAAAATAGTCTTGAGGAATTCGAAATCCCACAGGTAACGCCGGAAGAAGTAAAGAAAGCCTTGGGAGATATGCAAAGGGGGAAGGCAGCTGGGGAGGATCAGGATACAGCAGATTTGTTGAAAGATGGTTGGCAGATTGTTCTAGAGAAACTGGCCACCCTGTATACGCAATGCCTCATAACGTCGAGCGTACCGGAATCTTGGAAAAATGCTAACATAATCCTAATTCATAAGAATGGGGACGCCAAAGACTTGAAAAATTATAGACCAATCAGCTTACTGTCCGTTGCCTACAAACTATTTACTAAGGTAATCGCAAATAGAATCAGGAACACCTTAGACTTCTGTCAAGCAAAGGACCAGGCAGGATTCCGTAAAGGCTACTCAACAATAGATCATATTCACACTATCAATCAGGTGATAGAGAAATGTGCGGAATATAACCAACCATTATATATAGCTTTCATTGATTACGAGAAAGCATTTGATTCTGTCGAAACCTCAGCAGTCATGGAGGCATTACGGAATCAGGGTGTAGAAGAGCCATATGTAAAAATACTTAAAAATATCTATAGCAGCTCCACAGCCACCACAGTCCTCCATAAAGAAAGCAACAAAATCCCAATAAAGAAAGGCGTCAGGCAGGGAGGTACGATCTCTCCAATGCTATTCACAGCGTGTTTACAGGAGGTATTCAGAGACCTGGATTGGGAAGAAATGGGGATAAAAGTTAATGGAGAATACCTTAGTAACTTGCGATTCGCTGATGATATTGCCTTGCTTAGTAACTCAGGGGACCAACTGCAATGCATGCTCACTGAGCTCGAGAGGCAAAGCAGAAGAGTGGGTCTAAAAATTAATCTGCAGAAAACTAAAGTAATGTTTAACAGTCTCGGGAGAGAACAGCAGTTTACAATAGGCAGCGAGGCACTGGAAGTCGTAAGGGAATAAATCTACTTAGGGCAGGTAGTGACTGCGGATCCGGATCATGAGACAGAAATAATCAGAAGAATAAGAATGGGCTGGGGTGCGTTTGGCAGGCATTCTCAGATCATGGACAGCAGGTTGCCATTATCCCTCAAGAGAAAAGTGTATAATAGCTGTGTCTTACCAGTACTCACCTACGGGGCAGAAACCTGGAGGCTTACGAAAAGCGTTCTACTCAAATTGAGGACGACGCAACGAGCTATGGAAAGAAGAATAATGGGTGTAACGTTAAGGGATAAGAAAAGAGCAGATTGGGTGAGGGAACAAACGCGAGTTAATGACATCTTAGTTGAAATCAGGAAAAAGAAATGGGCATGGGCAGGACATGTAATGAGGAGGGAAGATAACCGATGGTCAATAAGGGTTACGGACTGGATTCCAAGGGAAGGGAAGCGTAGCAGGGGACGGCAGAAAGTTAGGTGGGCGGATGAGATTAAGAAGTTTGCAGGGACGTATGGCCACAATTAGTACATGACCGGGGTTGTTGGAGAAATATGGGAGAGGCGTTTGCCCTGCAGTGGGCGTAACCAGGCTGATGATGATGATGATGACGTATCATAAAGTTTTTGGGAACACAGTGCTCCTGTTTGTCATCTGCTGTATGAACAGAAAGAAAAATAGTTTTTAGTGATTTGTCAAGTTTCAGAAGTGTGGAGTAGGCCGGCTGTGTGCATTTGCCTTTTCTAGCCATTCTTATAGTGCAGGGCTAGCCTAGTTATTCATTTCATGTAAACTGTACATGAGCCTTTTCTAGATAACAAACGTACAGTAATGAACGTATCGAGGTCTAATTGTAGACCCAGCCTTTACCATCTGAAGAATGTTCTTTTAGATTTCATCATGCCATCTAAATATTTGGTGGTACACAATACAAATGCCTTAAATTGGACGTTAATATAAAATGCGCAATTAACTATGCTAATCAGATTCTCGGGTACTTATTGCGCAACTTTTCCAAAGCGCCACCTACTTCAAAACTACAGCTTTACAAGGCTTTAATATGCCCGAAACCCGAATATGCACCGCCAATATGGGATCCTAGTAACGTTGATTCATTCTACTCGTTTCATTCTTTCACATTAAAACCGTACCATGAGTAGGTTAATGAAAACTAACCTAGCGCTCATTCCACTGCCTAACCACCGCAGTGTCGCCAGACTTTCGCTATTTCATAAAAGTTTTTATCTCACCTCGCTTCACGACGACTTCATACTGCGACCTCCGTACATTTCAAACCGCATTGATCATCGCAGTAAGGTAGAGATTTATTCATGTTACACGAATTTTTCATTTAATCTTCCATCATCCGTACATCCCAGGAATGGAACCACCTTCCCTCAAATATGTTAGCCATCACCAATAGCACAATTTTTGCAACACATTAGCTAAGACTGCATAGTCAGGAGAATTATTAGGTTATTATAACTCCTTGTACTTCTATGCGTGTTTGCTTTACTATACTACTTTGTAACCACTTCCCGTTTTATTGCCATATGGGCGTGAGGATGCTTTAAATAAAATATTGAATAATACACTGAAAAGTGACTTCCAAGGTTTCCGTCAACATCAAGTACAATTTCTTCGAAATCGCATTGAGCGTTTTCGAAGGTCTTAGAGATATTCACAGTTTCATGTAACAAATTAACGTTGTGAGGGACCATGTGATACCTGGTGGTAATGCCCGTCAAACTGATTTGCAAAGACCTGATGCCATAGTTTGTGAATTGGAAAGCAGGAGCGTGAATTAGCAAGAAGGAGCTTGCTAAATTGTTTCTATTCAGGTTCTCATGGCAATAACGACTTGAAAAGAAACAAGTTGGAAGTCAACATATTACTTCTCCCGTTGTCATAAAACGCCTTTAAATGCAAGTAAGCTTTTATGCAAAATTTTAGCATTACCGGTCGGTATGATACAAAACTGTAGACTGCAGCTTTGCTGAAGCTCACACCCCTCTATCTGGTGAACTTGAAGATATTTCATGGTGAGCTATATAGTTCAAGAGCAGGTGTTGTCATTAGGGTGATTGTTGAGCTTCTTATGGCTTGGCGTAGGCAGCTTACAGACCAATAATCTCTCTTTGGTCCGTCTTCCTGAAAAGAGAAATGATGAAGGCGTGACAAACATGCAGGAAAAAAATGGTGAAACAAAAGCTAGTCAAATAAGTGAACAAAACACTGTGCTAGGTGAAGAGTTCCTTGTGAGAATTCTGGCCCAGTGGTGACACATTCACTGTTGCCTTGTACGTCCAGCCACAATAGAGTCCAAATGGGCGAACAAATATTAGCAGCGTCTTGGAGGCTGTAGTAGAAATAAAAAAGAGCCTCAATGACTATGGCGGAAATATGGGGGAGTTTGTGATTCATGTATGAATAAGAACAGTGCACAAAACGCTATATGACAGAAAAGCACACACATGCACAACACTATTTGAGTCTGCATTTATTTCAATGGTGTTCTTGTGTGGTCTGTGCTTAGTGAAGCCTCGATTAGATGAAGTTTTTGCCAGCTAATAGGTAATAAACATAGTAATTTTGCTTTGTACCAAATGCAAAGAATCCAACTATTACCAGAAGTACATTTGCACTAATCTGCAGTGAATTAATCGCAGCGTATAATTTATGTAGAAACAGCCAAGACCATTTATTATTCATGCTGTACTCGGTTGTCAGAATTTTAGGAACGTGGCAAAATAACAAGAAGTTTGTTTGAATTGCCTCTGAAGAGCAATAACTTTATCACAATTATTTTCCACTTTTAAGAAATGACCACCGGAATCAGTTTTATCCGCCTCGCACGCAAAGAAATTCAGAGTTGAAAATACGTAGCAGTGCTTTTTTACTCACCGGTGCACACACCCTGAGGCTGCAAGGTTAATCCATTTTCGTGGGTAGAGTTAAGTTTTTGGTGTTCTTTTCTCCTTGAAGTCGACCAAAGTCTCTTCAAGGTGTTTATCGGCGTTGATGAAGCAGGAGGCAGGTTGGAGGTAACAAAACTTGAAGATATATTGCAACGGAAATATTTACACAGTCAAATACACAGTGAGCAAAAGAACACTGATACAAAACACACAAGTAAACAGCGCCTTACTCTTCTACTCTCTGTTAAGTTAGAGCCTAGGACAACTGTCACTACATACGACCAACCGAGTCTCACTGTTCTACCACTAAGTGGTTACGGCCCAGACTAGCATTGCATCGTACGGAGTCTTACTGTTCTATCAGGTTTAGCGATTACAGCCTAGACTGAGGAACAAGCGCCTCGTCTCGATTGTTAAAGGGGAAAGAGACAAAGAAAAAGGGCGGTAGGGTCGTTAGCCCATCCCACGGAAGCAATTGCCAATGAGAGTTGACAGTTTCTTAAGCCACAACCCAAAGGGATGGGCTTACTCTCATAAGTGAATCTATTGGAAAACCACCCTGTTTTCCCTCTTCCCACATCTTCTTCTCCCCCTCCTATTTCCACGTGGTCAGTGACGGCCTCGGCAAACACGCCAGGCATGCACGATTTATTGAGGCCATCTCGCACCTCAGCGGCGTTTCTAGCCAGCAAGGGGGCTCGGGCGCTGGTGTCCCAACACCGCGTACCGTAGTCCCCCTCAAGGTTTTTCCTGGTAGAAAAATAATTACCGCTGGCGGCATCCGAACTCGGGTGCTCTTAAAACGACATTCTCCGAACGCGGCCTCCGCATGCGCACCGCGCCCCTCTCTACGGCGCACACTGCATGTTGTAACACGACACCAAGCGGGCTCTCCCCAGCGCTCAAAACAAGATGCACGTGGCTGCCGTCCGAATGCGTAGGGGCGTGAACCCCCCGCTCCGTACGCGCCAGACGTGGTCAACATTGCTAGCAGCTGCGTCTCTAATTAGCAGGGGACTCAAGAGCCGGCGCCACAACGTCGCGTATACAACCGTCCCACTCGAGCTTTGTCCGCGTGGCCCTATTATGACCATCGGCGGAATGTCAACACAGCGCGCGTAAAAGCATGTTCTCCGAATGCGTTTTCCGCCTCGGCACCGCGCCCCCCGCGGCGGCGCGCGCCTAGGCTCGTCACCCAACACCACGCGGGCCGTCCGACCCCTCAAAAACAGAAACGGTTGCCGCCCGAGGCGCTGGGGGGTGGACGCTTCCCCATTCACAAAACGCATGGGCAACTCGCGGCACTGCAAAAGTATATACAAAACAATCATGCAGCCCTACGCCGTCCATTCTGCCTGTTCGACGATGAGCGGCCTAACACGTTCCCCCTAAAGAGTATACTGGGCTGATTTTCGCTCAGTGATACGATAAATCACTGCCGCGATTACGTAATGAACATTCTAGTCACACCCTAGCCTAATTACATCACAACAACAAACACTTTCAAATAACAAAGCAAGAAGAGAGTAAAAAGAAATACACAATACATGTCATCAAACTATTAAGCACACGATTGCAGTTCCAAACTGTAAGAGCACTCTAGTGTCTCTGTGTCTTGAATCGGCACTCACAAAGTCCGCAATATACAGCGCCAAGTGAGCAGGAACATTCACGCCCATCCAGTTGGCATGTCACTATAGTATTACGCTGGCTTCCATGAGCTGTTGTGAAGCCTGGACAAAGCATCCGCGTTACCATTACTGACACCCCTCCGATGTCGCACTGACACGTGATATCGCTGTAAAGCCAGCGCCCATCTTGTCAATTTTGCCCCGTGTGGAGTCGAAGTTGTAAGGTACGACAATGGATTGTGGTCGGAAACCACGGTTATCTCGGCACCAAAAAGCCAGTAGTCAAACTTCTTTAAGGCCCATATAATAGCAAACGCTTCCCTCTCAATTGTCGACCATCGCGTCTGAGTCGGCGTGAAGCGGTGGCTGGCAAAGGCAATAGGCCTCTCCTTTCCCTCAGCTGTCATTTGCGCCAAACAAGCGCCCGCCGCCGTAGCTGATGCGTCTGTGAAAAGCCAGTAGGGCTCAGATGGGTCCGGAGTGCTGAGCGCAACGGCCTCGCACAGGGACTGTTTCAGTGTCTCAAATGCCGTCTGAGCTTCCTCCGGCCAGGGTATGCTATTGGGTACCGCTTTCTTTGTTAACCGCGTGAGCGGGCTCGCCACCTCTGTATATTCTCTGACGTACTCGCGATAGTAGCCGCACAGTCCTAGCAGGCTGCGTAGCTCCTTTTTAGTGCGTGGTGGCACCAGATTCTTAATTGCAGCTATTTTCTCTGGATCTGGTGCGTGCGTCCCTGAACCGACAATATGCCCGAGGTAATGAATGTGGGATTGTGCAACCTGACACTTTTCCGGACTGGCTTTCAGCCCAGCCTTTTCTAGGACCTGAAGGATAATGTCGAGATGCTTTAAGTGCTCCTTCCACGTGTTGGAGAAAATGGCAATATCATCTAGGTATGCCGTGGCGTATGTCTGATGTTGCGATAAGAGCTTGTTCACCATTCTCTGAAAGGTCGCGGCTGAATTTTTTAGCCCGAACGGCATCACCTTCCAAGCATATTGACCTTCATGCGTTACAAACGCGGTGAAATTCTGACTCTTCTTTTCCATCGGCACCTGCCAGTACCCGCGCCTAAGGTCTATCACCGTAATGAACTGTGCTCTTCCCACTCTGAAAATCAATTCTTGAGGATTCATCATAGGGAACGCATCCACTTTGGTGACGGCATTTAGCGCGCGGTAATCTACACACATGCGGATTGTCCCATCCTTTTTCCCTACGCATACTACCGGATGCGCAAATTCGCTTTCAGTAGGATAGATCAGTTTCCAAGCCAAAAGTTCACCAACTTGCCGGCTGACTTCTTTCTTTAGCAGCTCAGGTATCCGATAAGGGAACGTCTTCCTTGGCTGGTGCCCTGGCTCTAATTCTATCCTATGTTGACCCACATTTGCCATACCCGGAATGCCGTCAAAGAGTGCACGATGCCTTTGAAATACAGCATGTATTTCCGTCTGGGAATCAGCATCTAGATGAGCAACCTTTTCGCTTGTCACCGCCAACTCTTCGCTCCTTATAGTTGTAGGTTGCGGAGCATATTCTACCTCCCCAAAGTCATGGTCCTGATCGAAAATGACCCCAATATGGCTGACTCTTGCATAGTATGGTCGAATGTTGTTGGCGTGAATACTTTTCACTTTACCCTCTACTGTTTCAACCCGATAAGAATGCCGTCGCTCACGTCCAACCACTGTGAACGGGCCCAGCCACTAAGGTGCCATCTTACCATTCCGATCGTTGTCGAATACCAGCACTTTGTCGCCAACCTTAAAAGCTTTGTCTCTGGTGCTGCGATTATACGCACCAACATAGCTGTCCTGACGTGTTGCACTAGTTAGCTCAGCGATATTAGCAGCGGTCTCGAGTTGCTCCCGAAGTTGCTGTAAATACTTAGCGGGGTTCTCTCTTAAAGTTGCAGGTACCGTCAGTTCTCCCGTCCACGTCCGCTGTAGTATTAGAAGCGGTCCCGTGGGGTTTCTTCCATACAACAGACGGAATGGAGCCACTTTGGTAACCTCATGGGGAACTTCCCGATAAGCCCGTAATACAAGCGGGATCAATTTGTCCCAATTTTTCGACTCCCTTTGAATGACATGGAACAACATGTTTTTCAATACCCTGTTCCATCTTTATACGACTCCATTACTCTCTGGGTGTTCTGGGGTTGAGAACCTTGGTGCGCAACCTAATTTCTCGAGCATCGACTGTGTGCGCTGTGAATTGAAATTAGTGCCCTGGTCGGAACAGATCATTTCCGGAACGCCAGTACGACTAAAAATTTCAATCAACGCGTCGCAAGTCGCCTTAGCTGTCAAAGAGCGCAGTGGGACAACCTCTGGCCACCTTGTGCAAATGTCCACCAAGCATAGCGCGTACCTATGGCCTCTCGCTGACGGTGTGTCTAAGGGTCCAATGATATCTACGTTGACAATTTGAAAAGGGTGCTCTGGCCTAGTGAGAGGAGTTATAGGTACTCTGTCCGTGCGACGCCTGTCAGAGCGAATTTGACAATCATGGCATGAGGGACAATGCTCTAATACCTCCTTCTCCATGCCAGGCCAAAAAAAATTATACCTAATGCGCGCTTTAGTTTTCTTCGGGCCTAGGTGCCCTCCGCATAGTGACTCGTGAGCCAAATGCATCACCTCACTGCGCTTGTCTTTCGGGACAACTAGTTGTTTCACTCGGGTGCCTACTATTGAGTCCCAGTGGTATAAGAGTCCATCAGAGACGAACATGCCGGATTTCCCACTCCGAGCATCTTCCCACCCCTTCTTTAAGGTAGCGTCAGCTAGCTGCAATCTACGGAACTCTTCTCTCTGGCTTATTGACGCATCCCTCTCTGCATCAATTAGCTCAACTTCTCCAGAAACACCTTCCTCCTCCAAAGTAACATTGCAGGCTACTGCCTCGGCTTTCTCATTTGATCGCTCTATCCTCTGAGCAGGCTCGGCCGGTGCTACAATGGATTCCAGAGAGCTGCTGGCCCTCAACAATTGTTCCCAATCTTCCTTGGTCAACAAACAATCTGTGCCCTCGACGAGCTCATTAGTCAACGCGCAAAGTAGGTCAACGTTCTGAGGTTCCGCTGCCATTTGCGGGCTATTTAACTTTACCGGCATCGTTGCTAGCTTTGCCTCAATAGTTTTACCAAATGCAGACACCAATCGTATCGTGCCTGAAGGCTCCACAATACATTGCGGAAGCAGACTCTCGCGTATGACAGTTATTTCACTCCCCGTATCTAGAATCGCATCTGTGGATACGTTTCCGCATGAGATCGGGATCAACTGTAGGTTAGTCATGCCTTCACCTTTGTGTTTCAAGGCCTCTACCTTTGCAGTAAGGACTCCATCAGGTATCCCACTTCCCGTCTCGTCGGCTATCAACACCCTTTGTGCTCTCGGCCTTGGCTCGGTAGCCTTCTTTGGCTGGTTTCCCTTGTCACTAGACTTCGGGCAATCCTTAGCGAAATGGCCTGAGCTGTGACATACGTGGCACTTGAGGGCGCTTTTCGCCTCTCGCGTCGGCTTTTGCCCCATCTCTGCCACTGATGGCTTTGAGGCGTATCCTTTGCCTTTCGCTTGTTCCAAAGTTTGCAGTACTTTGGCAATCTCAGGTGGCTTAAGCCATCCCTCGCCTTCTCGTAGCCTCACGTACTCAAGACCCTCTATACTAAGGCCCGCTTTTATACGATCCGCAACCATGAGTTCTGCCATCACTTCTACAGTGTCGGCTCCTCTTACTTGAAGGTAGTAGGAGAAATACGTTTTCACTCGCGACGCGAACTGTGACCACGTTTCCTCCTTCCGCTTCACGGCTCTCTCAAACCTTTGCAGATACTCTGCCGGAGAAAGCTTCAGTTCCATCAACACTGCCTGTTTAACTGACTCGTAATCTGTACTCTCTTCCTGGTTGAGGTTACGCAGTAGGTAGCGAACGCGCTCAGTTAGAGCTGGCATGACTAAATGCACGCGACTCTCATACGGTACCCTGTAAGTAGCAAAAAGTCTTTCTACCTCCTCAAACCATAAGGGTACATCCGCGTCACACGGCAGGCGGAACCCTTTCAGCACTTTTGCGCATTGCCCGACGGAGTCGAAGCCCATTCGCCTCCGATCGCCCCGCTCCGACTCAGCGCTGGACGACGTCCCATTGAGACGTTCAGCATTCGTCCTTGCCTGCAACAGCCTTTCGTACTCAATCTGAAGTTGTATACAGGTAGTCTGAGCATTGAGCCTTTGAATTTCAAGTTCAAGCGTTCTTGTATCATTCGGAATTTGCAAAGGCTGAGATGCCTGCTGCGAAAATTCCTGGCTCTGACTGGGTTCTCTCATTTCATTTGACTTATCGGAATTTAGCCTATCGTCATTTGATAACTCCCGATTCCGATCCATTTCCGCCACAGTCGCACCCTCAACTCCATTAGACTCCATTGTCTCTGCGCCCCCGCGTGTCCTCACCATTTGCTCTACACATCAACTGCCATGCCAACTTGAGAAAGACGCAAGAAATCCTGCTCACCCTTTGCTGAATGCACTGTCGTTTTCGGATCTCCTCCACGGTGCCGGGCTTGACTGCTGTGGGATATTCTCAAAGGTGCAGGAGGTGCTCGTTGGATGACTTGATCCTTTCACCACTGGTCCAGGATTCGGTGTTGTAGAGCTCGCCGATCCTGTCGACTGCGCCAGTTAAGTTTTTGGTGTTCTTTTCTCCTTGAAGTCGACCAAAGTCTCTTCAAGGTGTTTATCGGCGTTGATGAAGCAGGAGGCAGGTTGGAGGTAACAAAACTTGAAGATATATTGCAACGGAAATATTTACACAGTCAAATACACAGTGAGCAAAAGAACACTGATACAAAACACACAAGTAAACAGCGCCTTACTCTTCTACTCTCTCTTAAGTTAGAGCCTAGGACAACTGTCACTACATACGACCAACCGAGTCTCACTGTTCTACCACTAAGTGGTTGCGGCCCAGACTAGCATTGCATCGTACGGAGTCTTACTGTTCTATCAGGTTTAGCGATTACAGCCTAGACTGAGGAACAAGCGCCTCGTCTCGATTGTTATAGGGGAAAGAGACAAAGAAAAAGGGCGGTAGGGTCGTTAGCCCATCCCATGGAAGCAATTGCCAATGAGAGTTGACAGTTTCTTAAGCCACAACCCAAAGGGATGGGCTTACTCTCATAAGTGAATCTATTGGAAAACCACCCTGTTTTCCCTCTTCCCACATCTTCTTCTCCCCCTCCTATTTCCACGTGGTCAGTGACGGCCTCGGCAAACACGCCAGGCGTGCACGATTTATTGAGGCCATCTCGCACCTCAGCGGCGTTTCTAGCCAGCAAGGGGGCTCGGGCGCTGGTGTCCCAACACCGTGTACCGTAGTCCCCCTCAAGGTTTTTCCTGGTAGAAAAATAATTACCGCTGGCGGCATCCGGACTCGGGTGCTCTTAAAACGACATTCTCCGAACGCGGCCTCCGCATGCGCACCGCGCCCCTCTCTACGGCGCACACTGCATGTTGTAACACGACACCAAGCGGGCTCTCCCCAGCGCTCAAAACAAGATGCACGTGGCTGCCGTCCGAATGCGTAGGGGCGTGAACCCCCCGCTCCGTACGCGCCAGACGTGGTCAACATTGCTAGCAGCTGCGTCTCTAATTAGCAGGGGACTCAAGAGCCGGCGCCACAACGTCGCGTATACAACCGTCCCACTCGAGCTTTGTCCGCGTGGCCCTATTATGACCATCGGCGGAATGTCAACACAGCGCGCGTAAAAGCATGTTCTCCGAATCCGTTTTCCGCCTCTGCACCGCGCCCCCCGCGGCGGCGCACGCCTCGGCTCGTCACCCAACACCACGCGGGCCGTCCGACCCCTCAAAAACAGAAACGGTTGCCGCCCGAGGCGCTGGGGGGTGGACGCTTCCCCATTCACAAAACGCATGGGTAAGTCGCGGCACTGCAAAAGTATATACAAAACAATCATGCAGCCCTACGCCGTCCAATCTGCCTGTTCGACGATGAGCGGCCTAACAGGTAGTTTCTAAACGGACTGTACTCGGTTCCAGCGGGGAATTTTCACGTCAGCTAGCAAATGTTTTTAAAAGCAACACGCCATTACCCGGCCAGACGTAGCAGGTCACTAACGACAGAAACCGTGCATATAGCCGTTATGGCAGTGAAACGCCGCAGCTGATAAAATTCACTATCTTCAAAAGCGTTCGCTTGGTGGCGGCTATCTAATATTGGACGCATAACTGGCTGAGATATTATTGGTATCCAATTAAAACAAACCTGCGTGATGCTGCTCAAAGAAAACGACCACCCCGTTCGCATACATTACCAACGTACAATTTGGATATATAAACTGCACGTACTGCAATTGATACCAGTGGGCTGCTGCATACCGGACGTCAGTGAGGTCTTAAAACCTTTATCCAAGTAATAACACACAGACTTTAATAACAGAAATCCACTAAAGACAACTGTCTACTTATTTTGTAGCAAAATGACATGTTAACTATGATACAGTGTATAAGCGCGACTGAACGAGGACATAGAAAGAAACAGATACACTGAGAAGCGCTGTCTCTGTGTATCTGTTTTTTTCTACGTCTTCGTTCAGTCACGCTTACACTCTATCATGAATTCTAACCAACTAGCCCGCCAGCTTAGGTTAACTATGTTTGTCAGTAATTATATGTGCATATATAGAAGAAATATTTAGTCGCGTTCAGCTCTCCTAGCAGAAAAAAATACAAATTAAAGTACGCAACCAAATTACAGTAACTCCACTTGCGCGTTCCATGCTGGAACACGCCGCGGTTGATTTGACACCCTATGTGGCGATCGCTGGAACTTAAGAGTGTGCGGGGCCTGATCGGACGTCGCATCGGAACAAAGATTTTCGGACTACACATACCCACGCGGTTCACATGACGCAAGGAATTCATGGAACTAGTCAAATTTCTCAATCTAAAATACGTAAAAAAATATCGTAAACTATGACTTACACACAAACTGAAGACATGATAGCTCTCGGATTGTAATGTGAATATACGATAAAGCACAATTCCGTTACGCGAAAACTCAAGGAAACCCCCAGTTCTAGTGTTCCTCTCATCAGGTCTGGCCATTTTGAGGTGACAAGCGCACAGCATACAATGCGAGCCAACGATCGCGTTTGCAAAGAATTACATCGCTACGCGCAGCGGAAGGGCGTGAAATTTACGCGTTTTCCCTTCTCGCGGCCGCTGCGCTGCAAGCTGGAGGATGAAGAATGAATTTTGGCGGCAGCAGTTGCGGCGGCATGTCCTCCTTCTAAGAAAATGCTTCTTTCCAACAGGTTGATCAGTGGCCTGTGTTCCTGCTCGTCCTTGGATCCTGCGTCGTCTGTGGCCACCGTGGTTTCATTTCCACGTGCGCTTGCACTCGCTGCGAGTGCTTTCAAGCGTCTGAGCCCTGTACTGCCTGCTGAGTCTGCGCGGACTGCACGTGACTTCAACGAGGACCATATAAGGACGCACACAACGACACTGATTCAATTTGGCGGCAGCAGTTGCGGCAGCATGTCCTACTTCTATGAAAATTCTTCTTTCCAACAGGTTGATCAGTGGCCTGTGTTCCTGCTCGTCCTTGGATCCTGCGTCGTCTGTGGCCACCGTGGTTTCATTTCCACGTGCGCTTGCACTCGCTGCGAGTGCTTTCAAGCGTCTGAGCCCTGTACTGCCTGCTGAGTCTGCAAGGTAAATGTACCTGGTAGCGAAGCTTCCATAGGAGCCCATACGTTCAAAACATGACGGTCCATCGCCGGTTCATGGGGCTTAGCGCCATCTGTATGTGGTGGGAACACTTCCGGCGGAAGAAAAAATAACGTGACGCCATGTCCGTTAAAAGCAGAAGTGACGTCATTTTGTTTTCGAAGGCGCGAAATTTGTTTTGTTGTTCTTCCTTTGTAGCTGTATATTCAAATGCCCCGCCATTCGGCTTGATGGGCGTTTCGAGCTTTCAGCGTGGAAAGCGATGCAGGAGAAGGCCAGCCGTATGGTTGTCGAAATCGCATCCCTGCACAGAATATATGGAACATACATTCTTTGGAGGCCGACGAAAGCTTTAGGTGTAGACTGCTGATCCTTTTGTCGGGCCCGTCGGCCAGCGCAGTCGCACGAAAACAACTACACAATTATCTGGCGTTCGTAACTCACTACTTTTGACTGAATAGATTAAGAAGCAGTGAAGCTACCCGCGTCACCAAATTCAGACAAACTTCGACAAGCAAGAAAGCAAAAATTGTGAGGGGGGCGTATTTCAACAGGTGATACGAGTGCGCCTTTCTGTCCATTTCAAGACGTGCATTGCACTGCGAGTGATAGTGGCGTCAACGCCCCCTGTAGCGATGGGCGCTGAAAAGAAATGCATTTATTAATAATATAAAAATTAAACGTATTTTCTTAACTCATCACGAATATATAAAATTGACTAGGAATTTTATTTTCGTTGAATGAATCTAAGTGTGTCTCGTTTGAATTAAAAAACGCGTTTTTCTTTCCCAATGTTTGTTCCCTCCAAACATAGTCGCGCTTCAATCGCTGCTCCCATAACCCCCCATGCTGATGTCGGTGACAATCTGTACTGAACCGCTTTTCGCCCGAAGCTTCGCGACCTATTTGGATCGACCTTGGAGTCTGCGCGGACTGCACGTGACTTCAACGAGGACCATATAAGGACGCACACAACGACACTGATTCAATTTGGCGGCAGCAGTTGCGGCAGCATGTCCTCCTTCTAAGAAAATTCTTCTTTCCAACAGGTTGGTTTATTACTTATGTACACTATCTAAAAATTAATTCTGCCGCAACTGCTGCCAAAAGTTCTTGTTTTACTGTTCGTAGTGTATATGCTTCACTATGCCTACCACAGCGGAACTGGCGAAAAAAATTGCATCTCTTGAAGCAGTGCTGAACGAGAAGTTGGATACACTGATCGATGATTTAGTATCACGAATTAACATCAAGCTACAGAATGTAGGACTAGGTGAGCACGCTTCCCTCTGTGAAAGTGTTCAGTTCATGAACAAGGAACTAGACACAATAAAACTAAGACAGGAAGAACTCGTAACCTCAAACAAGGCGCTCTTATCGCGTAACGAAGCGCTCGAAAGAAAAGTGGCCGATTTAGAGCAATATTCGAGAATGAATAATGTGGAAATTAAGGGAATCCCTACATCGCAGGGTGAAGACTGCGGAGTCATTCTGAAGAGAATTGGCGATGCTATCGAGTACCCTCTCTTACCCGCTGATATCGATACGGCTCACCGTGTTGCCTCTAAATCAAATGAGAAGAACATCATTGCTCGCTTCTGCTCACGGGATAAGAAAAACGAGTTCATCAGGAAGGCAAGAAGAGCTAGGCTTCGCACAGAACACATTGGTTTCACAGGTGGCACTAGCACGCCTGTGTATGTAAATGACCACTTGACCATTGATAACAAGAAGATGTTCTCGAAGGCGCTCGCACTCAAAAAAGAAAATAAGTGGAAATACTTATGGACAGAAAACTGCCAGATAAAAGCCCGCAAAACTGATGATAGCAGGGTCTATCGCATTTTCACTGAGTCCGACCTTCGAATCTTTGCGTGATTCACTGTAAATATTTTTTTTTTTCATTTTTTTTCATGGCCTTGCTCTACCCCGTTGACGTAAAATCTTGTCTTACCGCAAATAAACGATCACTCATTCACTTCAATGCTCGTAGCCTTCGTAAGAACATAGATGGAATTAATAACTTCATTGCCTCACTTGACCATGTCTTCACTTTTATCTGCATATCGGAGACTTGGCTTTCTGATTCCGACAACAACATGAGCGGTTTTCCGTCTTATCAACCCGAGTATTGTCATCGTCCAACTAACAGTCATGGTGGCGCCGCCATTTTTGTTTCACAAGCTGTTACCTACGCTCGCAGATTTGATCTGGCAGTTAACGTGAATCATTCTGAGTCAGTGTGGATAGAAGTCGACCGGTCATTCCTTAATACCAACAAAAACTTGATCCTTGGTTGCATTTATCGCTCACCGTCATCTTCCCTTAACGATTTCTTGCTTTCTTTTGATGCAGTATTGTCCACGCTAGCTTTTGAAAATAAGGATGTGGTGATTGTAGGTGATATTAATATTAACTTACTTGACACTGAAGCTACCTCGTACACAACTTACACAGATTGTTTTGCTGGATTCGGTTTTGAATCGCTCATTGACTGCCCAACTAGGGTAGTCCCTCATGGGAGCAGTACACTTATTGATCACGTGTTATCTAACATATCACCATCGCCTTGCTCCGGGGTTATTAATACTGACATAACCGATCATTTTCCTGTTTTTCTTACATTTAACAATGAAATACATGAGAACAATAATAGCTACTTTACCTCCGTATTTAGTGCAGATACCTTTATTGAAGCCCTCAGTGAAACTGACTGGTCGCCAATTAATTCTATGTCTGATCCCGAAGAAGCACTAAAGAAATTCTGCACTTCATTTTTATCGGCCGTTTCGACTAACACACGCACTGTAAAATGTGGGAAAAAGTATAAATATCCTCGCAACCCATGGATGACGGACGGTCTTCTAGAAAGTTTAAGAAAGAAGGAAAACATGTACAAGAAAACTAAACGTCAGCCCTTTAATACTAGACTAGCTAGGCGCTATAGTAGATACTGTAAATTACTGAATGTTTTACTAAAACAGGCGAAGAAAAAGTACTACGAAAATAAATTTGATCAGAATAAAGATAACCCCAAAAAGCAATGGCAGTTATTGAACACTTTTCTTAACAAATCGCCTATTAATGCCTCTATAACCAAAATAAATTACAAAGGTCTCACTCTTTCTGACCCCAACGAAATTGCTAATGCTTTTTCGGACTACTTTTCCTCTGTTTACACTAATAACAACATACATGCGCAGTTGCATAATACTTTGAGCCGTACAACACAATCATTCTTCTTGTTACCAGCTACACCAAATGAAGTGCGCTCCACGATTGCTAACCTTAAAAATACAGGGCCTGGCTTAGACAATATTTGTGTCAGGCATTTAAAACTGGTTGCGCATTTAGTTTGCGACACGCTCTGTAACATTATTAACCTTATGTTTAAAGAAGGTGCATTTCCTTAATTTTTAAAAAATGCCAAGATAATTCCTGTTTTTAAGAAAGGCGACAAACACACAGTTAATAATTACCGACCAATTGCAATTCTGTCCTGCCTTAGTAAACTCATTGAGAAATTATTTGTTAAACGTCTTAATAACTACTTAACAAAGTTTAAATTGCTAAAGAACAATCAATTTGGTTTCCGCCCAGGAAGTTCCACGAATCTAGCTGTTCTATCTCTAACTGACTACATAAAAAAATGTATTGATTCGGGAAACTTAGTCGGATCTGTATTTTTAGACTTCAGTAAAGCTTATGACACGGTTAACCATCAAGTCCTGTTTAATAAACTTGACTCTTATGGTATAACCGGTCCTGCGCTAACATTCTTAAAAAATTATTTACTTGACCGGCCGTACACAGTACATGCAGCAAATACTTTCTCAGTAACAAAATGTATTAACCAAGGTGTACCACAGGGATCAGTTCTGGGCCCTTTGCTTTTCCTTTTATATATTAATGATCTTCCAGATTCTCTTAACTCCACCAACTGCGTTCATTGCATTTTATATGCAGATGACACAACCATATCTTCATCTGACAAATCTGTTACTACTCTTACTTCTAAATTAAATATTGCATTAAGTAACATTATAAAATGGTGTAGTAACAATTACTTAGTTCTTAATCCTTTAAAAACTAAATTTATGTTATTCAAAAGTGCTCAAAGGGCCTTAACTTCTATTCCTGAAGTAGAGCTTGGAATTCATTCAATTCCCGTTAGCACCGATGTCACTTTTCTTGGCATACATCTTGACCCTAACCTTACATTTCGCTCTCACTTCCAACATCTCAAGCACAAGACTGCGTTTGGTATACGTGCATTAATCAAAGCTCGCCCTTTTTTTTCTCGTGAGGCTCTGCTAGCGTTGTATTATGCGTTCATTCATAGTCACATTAATTACGGCATTGTTTCATGGGGCAACACGTACGCTTGTCACTTATCATCAATTCAAAATATCCAAAATCAGTCAATACGCATTATCACTTCTAGCTCCATGCAATCTAATGCCTCTTTGTTACTTCGAGCGTATAATATCTTGCCTATTATTGATTTGTTCCAGTTTAACATACTCGTCTTACTCCACAGGTTGCTTCATAATAACCTTACGTTTCCGTTCATTGCAACTGACCTTTTGCAGAATAAAAATATGACCAGATTTGCGGCTAACAACAATTTCTTATTACCCATGGTTCATACCAATTACGGCAAAAAAACATCTTCCTTCGCTGCAATTTCTCTTTGGAATGAATTACCATCAACCATAAAATCCTGCACTTCTCTTGCAATTTTTAAAACTCACCTTAAGCATCATTTCCTGCGATAACTTAACTACGATCTGGCGGTGTACCTTTGACTTTTATCTCACATGTCATTTCTTGTATTTTACCCATGCTTTTTTCCGACTTTCTTTTATAACGTGCTTTTCCTGTTTGATTGTAAATGACATGTCTAATGATGTATTTGATCTGTAGATGTTTTATAATACGCTAATTTGCTGTCTATTGATATCACCATCAATGTTGTTATTATTAACCGAGGGTCCCACTACAGTTCTTTGACTTTGGGACCCTCGTCTGTATATTCGTCATGTAATTACTTCTGTTTTGGAACCAATAAATCTGAATCTGAATCTGAATCTGAATCTGACGTAGTCGCGTCCCTGCGCCTGCGTACTCGAGCCCGCGTGTGACGTCGCTCGCGGTGACACGTGACTTCGAGAATTATTCAAGACAAAATCTGTTATATGCGCGATCTGTTTCTTGAATTGATTAATTGAACTTTAGAGAAATAATACAACACACAAACCTAATGTCTGCGGGTTTTTTTTGTTTTACTTTAAACCGAAGCAATAGAGGTGTACTTCCGCTTCGTCTGCTTGTTCCCATGGTCGTGTGGTCACGTGCATAGGTACCCAAACTATGCCATTTTCTACCGTGCTCCAACGCGTGATCATGCTCTGTGATCCGCTTGTTCTGCCTCAGTATTCGTGTAGCACTGAATTATACCTCTAGTCATGTTTCGTTGTGCACAGCGCGCAAAATTATGCGCTGCGTGAACGAGAGAACCGCCCGCGCGCGGCGCCGTCAGCGGAAGTACTTAGCGCAGAAAAAAAAAACGAGAAGAAAAAAAATTAAGGTGACTTATGTGTCACGCGATCCTCGAGGTATGGGAGAATGCAGGGCTTGGAATATGGCTTGCCAAGGCTAGACGGGGCGAGTGCAGAGAGCGTCTTCCTTCGCAGTCGAGTCAAGGGTTCGCAGCATTGAAATATTTCTATCTCGGTGATTAATGAACGGATTTGAAAAATGTTTGCGGCAGAACGCTCCATGGTGGACACGTAACAAATTCTGGCGTATAACCAAACTTGGCTATGGGGCCGGGTGAGGGGCCCTTTGATGGCGATGGTTAAGCGTCCTCCAACTATTATTATTATTATTATTATTATTATTATTATTATTATTATTATTATTATTATTATTATTATTATTATTATTATTATTATTATTATTATTATTATATTGCGAATCTGTCGTTCAGTAGTTCCAATTTGCTAATTTATTGGAGAAGAAATAAAAAAATCATAGAATATAGAAGTTATAATATTTTAATCTTTCTACGTCACAGAGGTAATTGGCTGTGCATACTACGACGTGCGCGGTTTTTTTTAAGCTTCATCAACATCAGACTCTTTTACTACTATGCAAGGCAAAGACCACTCTAAGTCGACCAATAAATATTCTGTCTTTCTTATGCCATGATAAATTTTGCATCAAATTTTTTGGACTCCCGTTCCTCTGTTCAGTTCTTCTTTGCACGTGAATTGGGTTCTCTTCCATTTACGCTTACTTTGTCCAGCTCTCATGCGGCTGCCAGGCAGTTTTGGCTGTAGCTGAGCTTCGCTCATCAAATGTGCGTCCGATTTATTAAAGCTCTGTTGGATCTAATGGAACTTGAACAGCTTCAACGTATGTTCGTGTCCGTGGTTTTACCAGCCTTTATGCATTCGCGCCCCGCAGGGGCGTCTGCGCAAGCAGGCGTTTGGTGTGTTGTGACACCACGGACCCGAGCACATGAGGGTTGGACCCTCCCGCGTGTAGCCGTGCGCGGCTTAGCCGTGTCTGGGGAAAAGGGGATCCTGGGGGTTGAGCCGATGCTGGGTGTTTGGACCTTTAGGGCCCCCCGGCGGAGGCAACACACCCCTTTGGCCTCTGCTTCACATAGACGGCACCCCCGGACTGACCCACCCGGGGGAAATTGGCAGTCGCCTTTTCCTGTCCTCCTCTCCAATCTTCGTCTTTCTCTCCCGTCTTTTTCATCTTTCCTGTCTTCTCATCACTTCTCCTCACTTCCTAGTTTCCCGGCGGCAAGGGTTAACCTTGTGTAGCTGGCCAGCCTTGGTTATGCTGTATTTGGTTATAGCAGCGATGTACGGCTGGCGTTGGCAGGGTTTCTATAGCAGGAGCTCCTGTCACGTCCCCCTGTTGGGCTCCATGGTGGGTGGTCGGCATCGCGGCCGAAAACCCACTTGTACTTATGGAAAACGCTTTTCCTAAACTCCCTGATCGCCCTCAGAAACGAGGGCGCACCGAAGAGGTCTTTCAGTTTTTCGGACGCCAAGTCCACAATTTTCCACGTTTTCATGTCATCCACTCAGAAAAACCAGCTAAACAAGTACGAACAATCTCCCCTTTCCTTGTCTCTAAGTTTCTTACCGAAGTTTTTGGCCCAGGATATAAGGTGTCGAGGATGGCTAGCGGTGACCTCCTCTTGGAGCTCCGCGACCAGAAGCAATTTGAGAAGCTGCCACAGCTAGTATCATTTGGGGAGACCCAAGTAGTAGTAACCCCGCACCGCACGATGAATACCTCCCGCGGCGTTGTCTCCGACGATGATTTGCTAGAGCTCACTGAGGCTGAACTGTTGGAGGGCTTCAGTTAACAAAATCTCATAAACGTCAAAAGAATCAAGATGAGGCGAGACGGTAAAGAAATTGCGACCAAACACATAATACTCACCTTCAATTCAAGTGTCCTGCCCGAGTCATTCGAGGCTGGGTACATCAAGCTTCGTGTAAGACCGTAGGTGCCAAATCCCTTGAGATGTTTCAAATGCCAGCGTTTCGGCCACAGCTCGCAGAGCTGCCGAGGCCGCCAAACATGTGCGAAATGTAGTGCCCTTGAACACGCCACTGAAGCATGTAATAACTCTCTCCACTGTGTAAACTGTGACGGGGATCACGCCGCGTACTCGCGGTCGTGCCCCTCCTGGAAGAAGGAACAAGAAATAGTAACTATAAAAGTAAAAGAGAATATATCATTCAAGGAGGCACGCAGGCGGGTTGCATACCTGCCAAAGAAAAGCTTTGCCGAAGTGGCGCGTCAGGGGGCAGCGTCACAACGGCCTCCGGCGACTGTCCGACCCACACGCAGTGAGTCGGCAGTTACGCCATCTGCCCCCGCGGCGGTTGCAGCTAGCGCTGCTCCGTCAACCGAGGAGAAGGGACCGTCGACCCCGAAGGTGGGCGCAGCCGAGGCTGCCTCAACCTCCCAGGTCCCTTCCAGCGCTGGCAACGGCCGGCGCAGCCAAATCTCCCAGGGAGCCCCATCGACCTCCGGGCTGGTGGGCGCAGGGGTCTTGCCCTCCAAGGCGGGACCCTCTCGGGAAACTTCTCGCTCGCAAGAGCAGGTGTCCGGCGCCTCACAAGAGGCAATGGACATTACACCTATCCTCAAGGCGCATCCGGCGCCTAAGGAGCGGCGAGGTTCCCTCGAACGCTTCAAAAAGAGCAAAACCCCGGTTACAGGGCCTCGAAAGGGCTCTGTAATCTAAGACATCCCTTCCGTTTTCGTAAACACAGCACCAATTTAATATAAAATATGGATACACAAATCATTCAATGGAACGTCAGAGGTCTACTTAGGAATCTTGATGATGTTCAAGAACTCAACCATAAACACAATCCAAAAGTGCTGTGTTTACAGGAGACACACTTAAAATCTACACACACAAACTTTCTCCGAAAGCACGTTACGTTTCGCACAGACCGCGAGGATGCTGTCGCAGCATCTGGCGGTGTAGATATTATTGCTGACAAAAGTGTAGCGTGTCAGCATCTAAAGCTCCAAACGTCCCTTGAGGCCGTGGCCGTTCGAGCCGTACTTTTAAATAAACTCATTACAATCTGTTCTCTGTATATACCACCACATCATCACCTTCACAGACGCGACTTAGAATCATTAATAGATGAGCTCCCGGACCCCTATTTTATTCTTGGTGATTTTAATGCACACAGTACTTTGTGGGGCGATTCACGCTGTGATGCGCGAGGTCGCGTCATTGAACAGGTGCTTTTTACCTCTGGAACATGTCTCTTGAACACGAAGGAGCCCACATATTTTAACCTGTCCAACAAGTCATACTCTGCCATAGATCTTAGCATTTTATCGCCGACGCTTTTACCCTATTTTAAATGGAATGTGCTTAACAACCCGTATGGGAGTGACCACTTCCCAATAATCCTAACTACGCCGAAACAAGATCAACTTCCCCCGCTGGTCCCTCGGTGGAAGATTGACTCAGCCGATTGGGAACGGTACCGAACTCTTACTTACATGACGTGGACTGAGTTGTCTGGTATAACCATAGATGATGCTGTTGCATATTTTACAGCTTTTATACTGGATGCCGCCTGTAAATGTATTCCACAAACGAGCGGCATGGGTTCCAAGCGGCGTGTTCCCTGGTGGAACGATACATGCAGGCAAGCACGGAGGAACCAGAACAAAGCGTGGGCGATATTTCGCGATTCTCCTACAGCTGAAAACCTCGAAAACTTTAAACATGTCAAACCCCAGGCAAGGAGAACGCGCCGGCAAGCAAGACGAGAGAGTTGGGCCAAGTTTATATCAAGCATCAACTCGTACACAGATGAGACAAAAGTATGGAATAGAGTGAAAAAGGTTAATGGACAACAAACGTATTCCCTGCCTTTAGTAAATAGTCACGGAGAAAGCCTGGAAGATCAAGCCAACTTTCTTGGCACACACTTTGAACACATATCCAGCTCCTCACACTACACCGAAACATTCCTAAAGTACAGAACACGAATAGAGAACCAAAAGCTAGAAAGGAAATGTGCAAAAAGTGCGCCGTACAATGAACCATTCTGCATAGCAGAACTGCAGGCAGCACTGAACTGCTGTAATACATCCGCCCCAGGTTCAGACCGCATAATATATGAGATGTTAAAACAACTACCACCCGAAACACAGAAAACCCTCCTTTCCCTTTACAACGTTATATGGTCTTCCGGCGAGATCCCCTCTGCTTGGAAGGAGGCTATTATAATTCCAATACTGAAGCACGGAAAGGATCCTTCCTCTGTATCAAGTTATAGACCTATAGCATTAACAAGTTGCCTCTGCAAAGTATTCGAAAAAATGATTAACGTTCGCCTACTACACTTCCTAGAATCAAACAAATTGCTAGACCCATTCCAGTGCGGGTTTCGGGAGGGTCGATCCACCACTGACCATCTCATACGTATCGAGGCACGTATCCGTGAAGCTTTTCTCCATAAGCAGTTTTTCTTATCAGTATTCTTAGATATGGAGAAAGCCTATGATACAACGTGGCGGTTCGGGATATTGAAAGACCTCTCACAGTTAGGTATACCCGGAAATATGTTCAATGTTATAGAAAGTTATCTGTCCAATCGGACATTCCGTGTTCGAGTGGGCAGTGTTCTGTCACAGAAGTTTGTACAGGAAACTGGAGTGCCGCAGGGCGGGGTGCTCAGCTGCACACTCTTTATAGTAAAAATGAATTCTCTTCGTCTACACATACCACATAACATCTTCTATTCAACGTATGTTGACGACGTGCAGATAGGATTTCAGTCAAGTTCTCTTGCAATCTGTGAGCGACAGGTCCAGCTTGGACTTAACAGGGTCTCCAAATGGGCTGATGAGAACGGGTTCAGATTGAACCCACAAAAAAGTACCTGTGTCATTTTCTCCAGAAAAATAGGCCTGCACGCTGATCCTGAAATTGTGTTGCATGGTGAGCGTCTGCCCGTAAACAGGGAACATAAATTCTTAGGCATAATTTTAGACGCGAAGCTAACCTTTGTGCAGCACATAAAATATCTTAAAGACAAGTGCATGAAAACAATGAATATCTTAAAGGTGCTCTCACGCACAACCTGGGGCAGTGATAGAAAATGTCTCATGAACTTGTATAAAAGCCTCATACGCACACGACTAGACTATGGAGCCATAGTTTACCAGTCGGCTACTCCAACTGCTCTGAAGATGCTAGACCCTGTCCACCACTTAGGCATTCGCTTGTCCACAGGCGCCTTTAGAACAAGCCCAGTGGAAAGCCTTTACGTTGAATCGGATGAGTGGTCACTTAATCTGCAGAGAACATACTCCTCTTTCATGTATTTTCTGAGAGTGAACGCAAACAGTGAGCAGCCCGCGTTCTCCACCATAAACGATTTGTCCACTTGTCAACTTTTTCGCAACCGGCCCACAGTGGCAAAGCCTTTCTCACTGCGTGTCAGAGACATGGCTGAAGAAACAAGGGTTCCACTGCTTGAATACCACCCTATGTCCCCTGCTATACGGCCCCCGCCGTGGCAGTGGCAACCAATAGACTGTGATATATCTTTCGTAACTGTTACAAAGCACGCGCCTGTCGCGCATATACGAACGTATTTCCTCGAATTACAGCACAAATACTCCTCTCCTGAATTCTTTACAGACGCATCGAAGTGTAATTCTGGCGTATCTTACGCAGCGGTCGGTCCATCCTTTTCGGATGCTGGTGTTCTGCACCCTAACACAAGTATTTTCACAGCAGAGGCCTACGCGATATTGGCCGCTGTTAAACACATTAAAGAATTTATTATCCCAAAGGCTGTTATATACACAGACTCCTTGAGCGTCGTCAATGCTTTGAAAACTGTCATGAAATATAAAAACCCTGTAATTATTTCTCTCTACTCAGCATTGCTAAAAATCTATGCGTCTAAGCAGCATATCGTCCTATGCTGGGTGCCGGGGCACCGAGAGATAGAGGGAAACGTGTTAGCGGACCAGCTAACCACATCCGTGAACGCGAACGCTGCAGACACTTCCACGACTATCCCTGTAATGGACCTCAAGCCCTCAATAAGAAAAAAACTAAGAGATTTCTGGCAGCGCTTGTGGAATAAAGAAACAGCAAATAAATTACATGTTATCAAGCCTTATCTTGGCAACTGGCCGCCGGTATCAAAGAACCGTCACACAGAAGTAACACTTTGCAGACTCAGGATAGGACACACATACAGCACACACGCATACCTCTTGTCCAGTGGCGATCCACCCACGTGTGATAAATGTGGTGAGCCACTTACCGTGCTTCACATCCTGATACAATGTAGGGAATTAGACACAAATAGGAAAAAGCATTTTCCATTCCCACATAGGCAGCGAATTCCACTTCATCCTCAAATGTTCATAGGTATAGAACCTCTTTTTAAATATCAGTCGTTGTTCGAATTTTTAAAAGATGTGCGTAGTTTTGATGTTATATCACCAGGAAATCCGTAGCACAGCCTCTTAACTGAGGTTTCTGCTGCGGTAACTGCATTAATAGAAAGCGCCTGCCTCCCAGCCTTTGGGCTTAAAGGCCTTCCGGAGGCATAGGAGCTATTTCCATGTTCTTGCATTTTAGCGTCATGATCACTTATCCAGCGTACCATACCCATAGACAACTACATTGCTCACTATCATAATTTTATACTATATATCATTTTACGCTTCTATGATACGCACTGATTTTAGGCCACTTTACAGCCATGTTACATCCCACCATCGAAACTCACAAAGCAGCGCTTAACAACACATAATTAGTCATGGCACTCTTTGGCCATCCCTGGCCCTTGCGCCACTAAACAATACACATTCATTCATTATGCATTCGCGGGATCGTTCAAGTATCATATTTCTCATAATATGCGCCAGCGAGACGAACATCGCCAGCTTTATTTACTGAAGTAAGCATACCCTTTAAGATCATCTGCTTAACTCCACTCTTCCCTCCTAATATGAGCTAGAATATTATCCACCATTGTATAAGGTCTGACCCATGCCACGTTCCTATTGTCACTTAACATTACCACTATAGCCATCGCATAAATTTTCATTGTTCCGTCTGCCGCGACCATTATTAGCACTCCAAAAGCAGGTAGGATGTTAAAAGAAACATAAAAAAATGCAATCGGTTATCACATGCCACTTCTTTAAAGTGAGTGAAAATGCATCGTATGCCCTTGCGTGTGCCACAGCCCCTCGTTCCTTCTGCCGGTTTGTGTTTCGGTTGTACAGTGGACAGCGCATTGCAGTTCCTGGGACGGATGGAGACGTTCAGCAGCACGCAGAAATACACCGTCCGGTGGACGATGATGTAAGCACTATAGACCGCTGTATACTTCCGCAATCAGTTAGCAGTTTTTCTGACTGTCGTCAAGCCCTCGCTCTCGATGGCGCAATATATTACAACTGTTGTCAAGAGCCTTTTTTCTTCGAATAACATGCGGCAGCTGCTTACCTCGCAACAGCTGCTTCCTGCCAACCCGACTAAACTGCGTAGTACGCTAGGACCGTGCAACTTATGTGGATGGCAGCTGAAATATATTTCTCGTGGCAGCGATCGCCACAAATTTCGAACAGTGCCCCAAACAGTACTACTGTCAGCGCACGGAGGCAAATAATAATAATAAATAAACAAACCTGTTCAATTGTTGACTTGTTTGCGGGTGCGATAACAGATTTTCCGGCTGGGAACATTGTAACTTTTTAACGCGTATACTTGAGCTAATTCTGCGGCACGAGTGCGCTAAGCACAAAGAATTCTGAGGTATTTCTCAGACCAAGATTCTGGCTGTCCAGTAGCTAGTATTTAGCTTAAAGTGCCTTGTAATTCCGGCAACGCGTACTTTCCTTTCGCCAACACTACCATTGTCGATGCAACATATACCCGCTATCGTTGGATTGTGACAAAAAACCATGGCGACGAACCTTCCATTTTTCACAACTTAATTCCGTCTTGACGCTGCTCTCAAAGCAGACTACCGCTAGCGTTCGCGGACAATGCGGGATAAGTATGAGTAATACTTTTCCGGTTCTGTCGTCCACTCGCCTTGACCGTCTTGTGGATCTTCTTTGGCAGCTGGGAGGCTATTCTGGGCACCGGCAGATATTGTAATGTTAGATTCTGGCATTCTGATGTTTTCAGGCAAACAGAGAGGCTGTAGAGGCCCAGTAAGCCGATAATAACGGACATGATTGCAAATATGACGATACTCCCTAATGCGAAATTTGAGCGTAGTCCTAAACGTGTTTTCATTTCGCGATATATAGGTTGGCGCGAACAATCCATCTGTTGCAAACGCGAGAAGCAGCGCGCGGGTGACACGTGGGTGCGATTCACAGAAGCCGCCGCGGACAGACTTGCACTCACGCAACGCTTTGTTTCTATACAAAACGCGCTACTCGGGTGCCACCTAGTAGCCATCGCCGCCGCACAGTCAGTCCTGCGCGGCACTACGCTTTCCTTCTCACGCTTTCGCCATAGCCTCGTCCTCCGCTTTCCGCCTCACGATTTCGCTACGCCCACCTGCTCCGCTTTCCTCCTCGCGCTTTTTTCGCCATCCCCGTATTTCATCTCCCGCTGCGCTCCGCGTTCCCTTTCATCATTCGCTGCTCTCGTACGCTCGGTTACGAGGCATGACGCCGATGGTCACCGCAGCAACGTGCGCCTCAGATCTGCGCTTCAAAAATCCTCTTTATTGCAACGTTAGTGCGTAAATTCATGTTACACGGCCGGAATTCAGCCTTACAACTACCTTCGTAAGTTCTCCTGGAGCGAATGGAAATGAAAAATCAGAAATGCCTTATTTGCGCTTGCAAAGAGGTTTTTTTTCTCTTATGGAAGGAAAAAAAATATTGCTCGGATGAGTGATTTCAGAAGGCATGCTAAATTGCGCTCAAAGCTGTAAGTTTTCACATATTTTGAAGAAGGCTTCGAAGACTGTTTGGGGAGACATAGAACCCGACCATGTCCCAAGCGTTCTCATCCATATGTAAGGTCTGAAGTGTCAACCGTTAGGTCAACAGCCGAACGAAGGGATAAATTAGGGAACACAAATTAACGTAAGGAATTATTCTGGAAGACGCTACATCAAGGCACTTAGAAGCCTTAATAATGCATGTATGCAGAAGTTTAATGCCGGATAAGGTACATCGCAAGAGCAGCCCCCCCCCCCCCCCCTTCGGGGAAATATACGAAATAAAGTGCAGCTAGCAGCGTTTTTATCTGTATAACGTATCTCCCTTTTCTTGTTTTGCTCTCTAAAAAACAAAAAATATAATGCCTGAATTGTCATAATATACTGCTATGTATCTTCTCTGCCACATGTGATGTTGAAACGCAACAGGTTTTCTAAAATAAAAAACTTCGACGCCAGGTTGCCTCGGTATAAAACGTGAAGGTGGAATACCTGTATTGCGCAAAAAGAGCACAGTAAAGCTTTTCCATAATAGCTTTTCGTACATGTACTTGCGAATAAGCTCTACCGCCTTACTATTGTAGTATCTTTCTGTGGAAACGTGATGCGCATGCTTTGAACCATTCCAATCAAACAGTTACGTACCGTAGACAAAATATGTAAACTTTGGCGCCGAGAATGGATATTTCAAGTTTCCAGAAACACAATATTCCCCACACTTTTAGCATAGGGATGCTTTTACACTGCTACGTGTGTGTGCAGGCAGAGGCGAAAAATTCGGGCAGGAACTTCCCACTGGAAAATTGTGATATACTGCTTAGAATTATTTGGAATCATTACTGATGAAGCTTATACTCTACTCTTGAAACGAGAGGCTGCCGTATAATACAACGCACGCTATGGCAATCTCTCCAGTAAACTAACTTTTACCACAAATTTTGTGCTTGGGCGGCGAAAGAAGTATTTACTGATCTAAGTATTTACAGGAATCATTACTGATGAAGCCTATACTCTACTCTTGAAACGAGAGGCTGCCGTATAATACAACTCGCGCTATGGCAATCTCTCCAGTAAACTCACTTTTACCACAAATTTTGTGTTTGGTCGGCGAAAGAAGTATTTTACTAACTTTTTTCCTCATAGCTTGCCCATCGATATGCTCACCTACGTTGTAACACGTCCTCTTCAGAAGCTGTGCTGTTGTTGTAGACGCAGTTCTCTCGTTTTTTGGGAGTGAAGGCACTGTCGCTCTACGGAAAAAGTATTATTCGTGTCCAGCTTTGTAATGTCTCGGTCAGAAGAAGAAGAAGATCAAGTCTAAACAGTAAACAGTTTGTCAGTCTCCGATCCTGTATTTTACATTTGGCACAGCCCGATAGGATGTGGATAGAAGTACGAGTTGGTACTACTACAGCGGGACAACCGTACGTCACGTCATATCAAGCCGAAGATGAAGAACAAGTCGAAGTCCAGGAGAGAGCGACGTCACTGAGTGTGTTCCAGTTCATGGCAAGTAAGGCTAAAGTCACCGAAGCGGATCTCATCAGGTGAGGTTTGTGGAAGATCAATATCAAGATGTCCGACTATGAAAAGCACTGCAGACAGTTATTAAGTAGCGAGCCCTTTCGAAACGACAATAGCCAGGACATTGCTGTGCTTATGGAGCCGATGTTGAAAGTGCAGGCGCCACAAATTGCGCAACATGGGCAGTGGCTTGCTGTGTTAACAGAAACTCTACGCGCTAACATTGGTCCCAAAGCTGAATTAGTGAAACCGGACATGTTCTATTGCGTCTCAACCACTTGGATGAAGTTCCTTAATACGCTTGTGAAAAGAACTGCTGGGTGACGTCACACGATAAAGTGCAAAATATCAGGTTGTTTCTTGTACACAATGCCAAACAATGGTATGAGCTCCGCGTTACAGACCATCAGGATAACGCCTGGGATCACTGGAGAGTACGTTTTAAATCAGCTTTTGACCAAAACCCGGTCGAACGATGGGACCAAGCTATATTTTTTAAGCAACGCTCAAGTTCACTAATTCACTATTTCTACGAGAACGGACGGCTGTTACTATTTGCAGATTCTACTTTACCTGAGTCGTTAATTGTACTGTTAGTAATTCAAGCTGTGACAAAATAATGCCAAAGGCAAGGGCAAATAAGTTCGCCCAAGACCAAGACCTACTGGGGAACTTTAAGGCTGTGTGCCATAAAGCCCCTGGGCCCGATACACAGCATAATTGGACACATTTCGGCAGACTTCATCCGGAAAATACCGCGACAGCGATGGCAGCATCCACCAGTTGCCCAGCTTCTGACTATTGTCTTAGCAGCACAGACGTCAAGGAGACAAAATACGAATGAACGTGGGTGCACAGCCCCGCCCGTGTAATCAGAAGGAGGCTGTCGACTTGATTCGAGCAAACGTTTGCCAAACTGCACTGCTTATTAACGGAAAAGAAGTGCTCTAATTGACACAGGAACTACAGTGAGTCTGATAAATCAAACAATGCTGAAGGCAGATGAAATGCAACAAGGTAAAGTGGTAACGGTTAAGAGGTATGATGCATCATCTCGAAGAATACATACCTGGACGAAAGTCAACATATGCTCGAGAGGACTTGACAGTAGAAGCGCTGGCTATGTGTGATGCCGAATTCTCGTTTATGCTGTCAAGACCCGACATGAAGAAGCTAAGAATGAACATTCCTTGGAAAAATGAGGTGAACCTGGACTCTCTGGTTTCAAGTGTCCAGACAGTGACACAGATGAGGACTGCCAAATGCGCTAATAATATATGGGCATTTTTCCTGAACTAATATGCCTCGATACATATCCACCTGCACCTTCTGTACCTGAAGTACCTTCTGAACTTCCTGACACGACTATTGTACGGAAGACATCCTACAGGATTCCTCATGAAAAGAAAACATGGCTCTAACAAGAGCTGCAACAAATGCTGAACGCTGGGATGATAAGGCCATGCACATCCCGTTTCGCATGCATCTCCCATAGCTGTTGCCCTAAAGAAGATGGTTCGCTGCGACTGTGTACTGATTATCGGCAAATCAACACCCAAATAGAGCTGTATCCATTCCCTATGCCTTTGATTGACGACATCATTAATGATACTGGGGGTTACCAATGGTTCTCACGAATCGAGTTGTGCAAAGGTTACTGGCAAGTGCCCCTCCAGAAAAAAAAAACAAGGTACTCGGCACTTATAATGCCATTCCAAATGTATGAATACAAACGTCTTCCATTAGGTTGGAAGTACTTGGGCGCCTGGTTTCAGCTCATGATGAAAGATGTACTCAAAGATTTCATAGGATATTTTTGCAATGTTTATACCGATGACATTTTCATTTACTCTCGTACCGAGGAAGAGCACTTTTGCCACGTCTCACGTACTAGAAGCATTGAGAAAAACAAACTTAAACAAGAAGAAAAGGTAATTCCTTCAGAGAAGTGGGTTGTCCCTTGGCAGAGTCATGGATGGCATCACGAAGGTCACAAGGGAACAGCCCGTTCAACGAATCAAGTAACTCCGTAAGCCCTACGATCTTCACTCACTGAGTGCGTTCTTAGGACTGGCACGACCTTTTAGGGCGTTCATTAAAGACTGCGCCAATATCCATGTGTCTTACAAGTCTCAGTCAAAAGGAAGTTCCATTTGTGTGGAGCGACGAGTGAGCCAATGCATATAAAGAATTGAAACGCGCAGTATCTTCCGAGCCAATCCTGATATTACCCGATTTCACCAAATCCTTCGAGCTCTGCACTGACGCGTCCAATTACGGCACGCCAGCAGTATTATATCAAAGAGATTCAAACCAAGACCGATGCCACCAGTTAAATGTCATTGGCTATCACTCCTAAAGCTTCTCAAAAGCGGAAGTAAATTACATGACCGCGGAAAAGGAGGACGTAGCAGTAGTGCTGGCGTTACGATGCTTCATGATTTATTTGAAGGGCCATCAGTTCAAACTTTTCACGCACAGTCACGCTTTTGTACCTTCTGAGCCTTACATAACCGAAGGTAAGACTTAGCGATAGCTTAGCGGTAAGATTAGCGAAATTCAGCAGTTCATTTTTGATCTCCGTTATATACACCCGCCATCATGGTTGCTCAGTGGCTATGGTGTTGGGCTGCTGAGCACGAGACCGTGGGATCGAATCGCAGCCACGGCGGCCGCATTTCGATGGGGGCGAATTGCGAAAAACACCCCTGGGCTTAGATTTAGGTGCACGTTAAAGAACCCCAGGTGGTCGAAATTCCCGGAGTCCTCCACTACGGCGTGCCTCATAATCAGAAAGTAGTTTTGGCACGTAAAACCCCATAATTTAAATCTCCATTATATACCTGGTTAAAAGCCACCTGACGCAGACGCGTTAGCAAGATTGCACATGCCGCCAATAAACAAGTATCAAGGGGCACACAACACAAATCATCTGACAATACTGTCGTGCATTGTTGCTGCACTTCGTGCGATCAACGTCTCCCACCAGGAACCTACCTGTCCAGTACACCCCAGGAGGGTTATGAAAAGTGTAGGTACTGCGGGAGACGCACACCCGACAACTGACCCAACGTGCCCTGAATGACAGGCGGCGGACGAAGCGGCGCGGCATCACAAGCGTCCTAAACCAGTCACCACCAGACCATACAGCCGGCAAAGCATTTTTCTTTAAAAATTTGATGGTCCTTCCGACACGCAGTCGGTTCACATCACTCTCTTCACCGCACGCAAGTTGCTTCGTGACCGTCACAGGCACACAGCCAGCTGTATCCGACAGCCGAATCCAAACAAAGCACAGCACAAACCGAAGATCAAGTTTCCTGCACCCAATGTCAGCATAAAGCAATAATCGCCCACACAAGTACCACCAGCTTCCAGCAGCCGCGTTTCAAACCAAGACCTTCAATTTTCCTTGTTGCGGACTGAATAAACACCACCGCGACACCAAGGCACACTACCACTACCCAATCGGGATCGAACTGCTGTCACAGATGCTTCCACTGAAACTCCCACTGTTCCGACTGCCCTGCTGACCTCTGCACAGAGTCATTGAATCAGGGGAACTTGAAACCCGAATTCGCTTCATAGTCTAACAGTGGATCATGCCTTAGCCCGCACGATTAGCGAGAAAAGTCACCAGGCAATCAGGTCGACCCTGGCGCCCTCAATAAACTCTTGCAGCCCTCAACCAACTCTCAGCTCGTTTTCACTCTACTGACGAGATAACAATCCCACTTAAGTGGCCAACTGCACCCACCTATAACCCATATAGTGCCAACTAAAAGCGCCAAGCGTTGTACACCAACCCTTTCTCCCCCTATTGCTATATGTCAGTGGAACTACCGTGGTTTGTGCCAGAAGAAACATTTACTGCAGTGCATGAACTTCAGAAATGGGATGCCAGACATAATAGCTCTGCAAAAAACTCGTGGCGCCTTCGCCTTGCGCAGTGACAACCATTTTGTAGCACCCAGTGTAACGCGGACAGAACTTGGTGCTTCAGATTGCTTCACGCCTACTACGACGGTCACCTACAATCCAAGTCGATACATCGCTCATAAATATACCGACTGTTGAGCACGTAGCTGCCCACATGGATATTGGAGTTCATACGCTAGAACTGCTCAGCAGTAGTTCGATTCCAGATTATAAAGGTTTGACCACGTCATATTTTTCTCCTTTTTGCTAACATTCAGCAGCCGACTGTTCTCTAATCGCACTGGGCCAATTCAATAGTTCCCATGCGATGTAGTGAGCTTCACGGGGCACGAGTCTGGCAACTATTTCGACCGCTCGTTGGTCAACCTAAGCACTGTCCGACACTAGAAAGGTACCAGTTGCAACGCAGCTTCACCACTGCTGAGTTTCTCCGCAAAATAAAAGACGCCTTCTATCCGGATTTCCACCCCCACTCACTTGCTCCATCAACTACCCAAATGGATGAAGACGATGGAACCAGCTTCCCCTTCACATTGTCCAAATTCCGCTTTGCGCGTCTACTACTTCGCCGCAACACCTCACATGGCCCTGATGGCATTGCATATGTGATTATTCGGAACCTCCCCGACAATCACCAGGAGCACCTCCTCCGCATCAACAACGCCTGGCAAAGGGAGAACATTACTGTGTCGTGGAAAGAGGCTCTCGTCATCTTTTTGCCAAAAGCAGGTCATTGCTCGCCTTGTGGGGCAGCTCACCGCCCATAACGCGTGTAGTACATGCCCTCTGGACTTGTTCCCGGGACGCTGACTTGAACACGAACAGGTCAGATCGGTAACACTTTTATAACTATATATGACCTACATCTTGAATATTATTCTATTAAACGCACAGGGGTTCCGAAATCCTATTAAAAAGCCAAAATTATCAGCGTGGCCATGCTAAAAACACTGACATTCTATGTTTGCAAGAAAAAAATTTTTTCACCATTCGACATGTACTTGCTTTTAAACACACTTTTGGCCTAGATTGTTTTTGTTCTTTCGCGAGATCACGCTCTTCTGGAAACGGTATTATTATTTTCAACACATCTTTTCTGCAAGATTATCATATATTGTATGACGGGACAGGGCGGATATTGTGCCTCTATGGACCCGCGCAGGCCACAAAGGCCAGTTATTTTTTCGTGAACTGGACGTGCATTTACGGGATGGACGTTATGTGGTGTTTGATGGGGATATTATTTAAGTTTCAGACACGCTAGCAGATGTGCAATGCCCGGACTGGGGTTACCCTGATTGGAATGCACGGGAGTTGCGTCGCCTCGCCAACACTCTTCGTTCCTGGATACACACCGACTTTTTCATGGTTTTTAGAATGTCTGGACATGGCGATACGGCGCATTGTCAAGCAGGTTAGACCGTGCCTATGTGTCAAGCAATTTAGCTCAGTATATCTCATAATCTGATGTGATAACTTTACCTTCATATCCTGTTTATATTTCTGATCACAGACCAGTTATGCTTGAAGTTTGTTTCCCTGCTTGCTCATCAGTAAAACCTTGGCACCTCGGCGTCCGCGTTCTACATTACGCGCGCTCGTGCTCTTGTTTGTCAAGAGTCTCGCGCGCCTCTTTTTCTAGATCTGACACAGACTCATGGGGCGCACTCAAGTTGCAGTGGCGTCTGTATTGTTCAGTTGAAGGACGTCTACTCAGATGACGTATGTTAGAATAACTGGCGGATACTGCCGCGAAGCTCCGCATTGCCCTTCGGGTCGATCGACTGACTCCGCGGATGCGGTCATGGCAGCGTGAGCTACGGAGGCGTTTCCAACGCCTAATGGCAGCATCGTCTTTGGCAGCTGCTGCTTGGCAATGCAATCCTAATCCGTCTACACACCCTTAACTTCTGCGTTTTGAAAGAAGCTCGCTCTTTAGACAGCCGAATACATCCGGTTCTGCGACCGCAAGATCATTTCCTGTTTTGTCACCTCCCGCACGTGATTATTCGCTCTTTGTATCGCATTTGCAAAACATGGCCCGTATGACTATGCAAATCTGATAACGTAAAAAGGCTTAGTGGGCTGCCTCAGCTACCGCTATTGGCGGCGAGGAGTTACGGATTCGCCATCTAGCGGAAGCGCCTCGCTGGCGTAGTATGAGGGATCAGGCGGTGCGCTTCTCATAGGTTTTGCTGTCAGCGCTCACTGAAAACACCACAAGCGAGCTCTCCCGGACATTTCTGTAAGTACTTTCGAAACGAGAGAAGTTTTTTACTGTCTAAATGATAATCTTGGGCAAACTGAAAGCACACAATCGTTTACAGACGCTATCTCTTTACCGAATACGTACAGTGAACGCCACTGCGCGCGGTCGCCGCGATGGAGTCTCCCGAACCGGCTTCTTGCGTGAAAGGTAGGTGAACGCTGAGAGCAAGCTATGTGAAATATGTTCTTATAGTGTTTGTATAACTAAATCGAGCGTAATAGAACGAAGCCTCAATGCAGCGATCGCGACCGGCGCACCCAGCGACCGGCGCATCTGGATGCTTGTCCGCGCACTGTTTCGCTTTCTCCGCGCGCTCGTTTTCGCACCGTGCCATGAGCTTTAGGCCGCAGAATATGAGCATTTGACAGTATACAAGCAACCATTGTTGCGTGGGTGTTATCAGAGCTGTTCAAAAATAACTTCATTGTAGAGACTTCGAGGCCTACGGGGACTGTGATGTGCCGTCGCGAAGATTCAATCTTTTTTTTTCTTCTAAATTCTTTGACCTTTCAATATTATTTCTCGAGTTGCGTCGCACTGTATGTTTATCGGTGTTCTCAGCGGGCAATTTCCCACTGCTCCTTTTTTGTAATCCAGTGCATGTATTAATTCATAACACAAACATGACCATATGCCATGCTTTTTTAAAATGTGCTTCTTACCGCTGCCTTTCGACTCCACTCAACTTGCCAGTATTTATAGCATCGACAAGTTCATAGACCAAACCGTCATGGCATTAGTCGGGCAGCGGACTCGGGCGAGCGTCTCAGCGCGCGTTTTCCGAACATCGCAGGCCCGGCGCCGTAGCAGAAATCTTCCTCGCGTCTGTGCTTGCTGTATACCCGAGTTGTAGCCGATGTTTGCCGGTTTTACGCTTCGCGAGCCAAACTTCACGCAGTTTGTCCTGCGGCTACGTGTGAATAAGGCTGACTGCGGGCTTTGTTGCGTACATCCGGCATTGTGGCACCGAGCAGCAGCCTACCATGTTGCGCGCCTTCAAAGGCAGCCACTACCTGTTGTAGTGCTTTTAAGCGTTGTAAAGGACACACTCGAAGCGGGAAAATTTCGCCACTAAATGAGGACCGCAGCGTACGAGGGAATTGAAACTCTCGTTTTCAGCTCGCTTCGGCGCTCCCGAAGCAGCCGACGCGGCCGCTATGTCCACGTGATCCCTCCTAGCACGTCACGCCGACGGTGGCGCCAGCTTTTCCAGTGGTGGAGCTCGAGGCCAATACGTCAATGACCGTCTTTGTACACGACCGATAGCTGAGGAGGTGAAGGCAGCGTTATCTTCCATGAATCGTGGCTCGGCCCCAGGGCCGGACGGGTTACCCGGTGAGTTTTATCTAATATTCTGAGAAGACAAAGGTGCCACTTTTGTGCCTGGTATCAGCCGCTGCTTTGAGAACTTTGAATTCCCGGCTAGTGTTCACGACGGTCGTATTGTGCTGATACCTAAGCGCGATCCATCATCACTTTGTCCAGAGGAATGGAAGCAAATCACGCTTCTCAAAATTTACTAAAGAACCTTCACGGCTGTTGTAACTCGGAGCTTGGCAAGCCTGATGCCTTACTTAACAGGATATAATCAGGCATGCTCGGTCCCTGGCAGAGAGATACATAGTCTGTGCGTCGTTACGGGTGGTATAATGACGTACCACACGTAATGACCAGGTCAGCACGTGGTCTCTTAGTTTCACTAGATCAAAAAAAGGCACTTGATCGCCTTCAAAATAACTACATTTTAATGTGCTGACCTCGCTTGGCTTTTCGTCAAATTTTGTTGACCTTAATACAACTGCCTATACAAATATCCAAAGTACATTATTTCTTGATGGTCATGAAGGCGTACTATTTCCCGTTACTCGTGGTCTTCGTCAAGGGTGCCCTCTATCACCAATACTCTTTGTGCTCAGCCTTGACTCATTTCTGCGCTCGGTACTGAGATATCTTTGCTAATAAGGTCTCCCGCTGCCTGGTAACGGTGTTGTGAAGGTGACAGCCTTTGCCGATGACATCAAATTGTATCTCAGGAATGAAGATAGCTTATGCATTAGAGTAAGGAAATATTTGAGGTACTGCACTAAATTTTCGAAATGCCGTTATGTGCTCATTACTCTACCACAGACACGCCTAAGTCCCTTTTTCTGTCTTGAAAAGAGCGATTCTATCAGCATATTAGGCCTTGATAACACCTTACGATGGGAAATCAGATTTTGCGTGGCTCTCAATTCCTGAAGATGTAAGGCAAAATATTCAGGATGATCAAGGGTATGATTTGCCTGTATTATAAAAAGGCACTTAGCACAGTCTGTATTTTGCGGTCGCATATGGTACGTTTGTCACGTTGTACAGCCACCATTACGGGTTACTAGATCCTTGCGGTCCCTTCTTGGTTGGCAGTACAGAACTGGTTTGTCGCGCGGCGCGTGAGAAACAACGCTCTCGCGGTGGTTTCGCGTTCCCATCCGTGTCTGTCCGCAGCCAGCTGTTTCCTCTACGATTTCTGCTCCGCCTGTTGCAGCGTCATCAGTGTCCCGCGGGTGAACTCACCTGGTGTTTTCATGGCAAAAAAATTCGTTGCATTTTACCGGGCGTGCACTCAAGACGTGCACCACAAGTGTTAAACGCACCTGCATTTTATTCTACGGCCGAGGCGTTTTTTTCGCTGCGTACAACAGGTATGTCCGGATCTCCGTGGTCCTGATGTAGACGTTCTTAAAAACCGTGTGGTGGATACTATGTCAGCCCCTTTACTGCCTCCTCTAGTTCCCCCAACGCATAGCGCACGCTGCAATAATGGGTCATGGGTTGCAATAACGGCGTCATTTATGCATGTCCACCTATGCGATTTCATGTGGAGTCTAGGGTGGCAAGTGCTCCGAACGTGTGACAGCCTACATCGGCGGTGCATTGTCCCATCGTCGCTGTGTACCGATAGCCCTCTTCAAGAATCCAACAAACATGCGCTGCTGCAATGCGTCGTTGCGAATTTATTTTGCAGAGCCTTGCATGCTGGTTTCTGTAGGATTGGAGTTAAGCGCTTTATTAAAACTGGTCACTGCTCACGTGGCCACTTCGCGCTACCTTTAATTGTTGCAGCAGCTTTTTGTCTATCGCGTAATTGGTGCGTGGCAGTTGCCGCGGGACATGGTCGCCGCGCTCTGTTTGCACTTCTGGAAAGGCTCTATTCTGAGCTGCTGTCGTTTCTGTGAGAGGACTTATTCTTTGGGGAACAGGAGCACCGTCGACAGCGGTCATGCAGTTTCCTGTCGGGGGCTGATGAACGCCTATGGCTTAATTTTTGACCAGCCTGGTTCTTGTACACAGGCCAACAAAGTATTCGTTGAATGTGTATAGAATGTAGGTGACCGTGATTTCTGTGTGTGCGAGCTATCGTATACATGATCATTCTTCATATACACATCTCATAGTATCAATATAAAGTTATGTAACGTGCATCTGGTACATCATCATTGTACATAAGCATTGTGCACGCTCTGCATATTGAATATCATTTTGCATAATGTGAACATTAGTTTGTACGTAACTTCGCGTTTCCGTAGATGTATATGGTTTTATGTTAGTGAGTGAGGACTTGGTCACTTCTTCGAAAACGTGCCGTGTATACAATGCTTCGTACTTTGTATACATTATCGTCCTACTGGAATTGTGCCGTGATTGTGACTTCGTATTCGTATTGTCTCTTGCTGTGATAAATGATTTTTTCTAAACATGCGGATATTTTCGCTAATTGGCAACGCCAACGACACCATTAACAAACTTTCTGCGACATAGGGCCCATAACGCTGTCGCGTTAAGAATGCAAGGGCTCATACTCACGCAAGGCAGCTGCTACAAGCACTCAGCAAAGTAAAACGAACAGTACACACGTTCATTGAAATCACTGAAACAACATAAAGAAAAGCATACGTTTCAATAAAAAAACAAGCTCAATATAACTATCAGAACCATCAATAAAGCACTACATACCGGCCTCACCAATCGTAGTCACAGCTTTGCAACAGCTTCACAGGACATCCACTTTGGCAGGGCCGGAATGGCGAGTCAGTTTTCGTTTTAAAAGCACGAACAAAAAGCACCAATTTGGCTGTTTACTTGCCATGAGCACTGCAGCCTAGTTAAAGTAAAGACTGTGCAAACACCTTTACAGCAGCGATGCGAGGCAGGTAAGCTACTGAATCCAAACGACAAAGCTTGCCTTCACAACGCGATTGTGCCGGTGGGTTTCGTGCCGTCGCGGTGTCTTTCATTCGACCATTTCACTTACACGTAATCCTCTGTCGAGTGTACTACGCAAACTTTAGCAGATTCGCAGAAACGGCATTACAGTAAAAAGCTAGATAACACAAGCGCCGGAGGCGTGCACCAAAATAGCAACGAGAAGAAAAGAAGCGGCACAACAAAATCCAATCCGCAGAACCATTAACAAGCCACCGAATTTCATTCGCAGCCCCCTTATGCTCGCATTTAAATGCATAAAACAACGCAGCCGTGCCACATTTCCACCTAGGTGACATTCTAAGGAACGCTATGGATGCACGCTTAGTGCATGTTGTGTGGGCAGGAGCATTGTCGTGGTGCTCGAGCTAGTCACTTAAGTTTCCCAGATTGGGTCGTTTTGTTTTAACTGCATCACGCAAACTCTTTTCCACCTCAAGGGAAATGGTTGTGGCCTGTCTGATGGTGGGGTGCAAATGTAGGTAGAACAAGCCCTTAGATGTAAAGAGAAGTTGCTAAGATTGAAGAAAATAGGGGGAACAAACGTTGTTCTTTCACATACACCACCGCAAAACAGATGCAGTGTTAAGAGTAGCTGAGAATAAAGCAATGCACTGAACAGACCAAACTTTACATACAGACGCTGCTTGGCAAACTAATCGAAATGATAGTTCATAACGTCCACTTATGGCACTCGTCGATATTAATTCAACGTCGGTCTCAATAAACCTAAATTCCTGTTAATTTTGCTGCCTCCGTCGCGATACACAAGTTTATTCCAAGTAAAATTTTTAAGTATTACCTTACTGTCCGCGGCAAAGTACTGAAGTTTTCTCGGTGCTTTTGTGGGCGGTGCTAGTGATATATCGAAGCGCAAAAAAAAAGCCACTTCTTACCTAATTGTACGAAAAATTTAATGTTGCACTTCTTTTTGTCGCGACCTCCATTGAAGATGTCAATGAACCAACAACAGTTGTGCTGTTTCCTCTCGCGTTTGTAGCAACGTAGCAGCAGTAGAGTTCGCTATACGAGATTTCCGGCAATAAATTGGATCCGAACACTTCATAAACACTGGTTCGTTTTGTAACGGCCTGCATAACCTAGTGCCACAGGTGACTGTGTGCTGAGTTGAATTCTCGACAGAACACTATCGCAACTCCTATGAAATCGACAACACCATAAACATATCCATAGTAAAGCTACGAAGTGTCACATAAAACATGCGATGGCCCACTTTTTCTACGGATACAAACAGCAGGCACGCGTTTTTGTTTCATTGGCGCAATGTAGCGCGCAAGCACGAGTAAAATTTCGCCATCTCGGCGGATGCTAGCTTCCACTGAAGCACTTGTGGAGTACATTCATATTATTGGATTAAGCTTAAGATTACAGGGCAGTGGTTTCTTGCTAAGGAAATTTATTAACGCCCCACTCAATGTAAGGTAGAAGAGCTGATGAGCCAATCGATAGGTCTATAGGGGAATAAGAATTGTACAACATATTGTAATAACTTGGTTCGTTTTTATTGAACAGCCATGCGCCGATGTTTACTACGAACTTCTCTATGAATCGACCTCTCGCGTCGTATCGTGAGTCTCCCTACATCTTGTTGTGAGTGTTAAAATGTTCAACGAGTATGTAAGACTCGGGAGGCTAAAAAATGGGCTTATAAAACTCCATTTTTGGAGAAATGATGGTTCCGGGGTATATAAAGGGAACACACAGTTACCTGTTTACTGAAAAGAATTGTGCGAAATGACACTGCCTCAAGGTGCCAATGAAGGGCCACATGTTGACAAGCTGTAGACGTGTCAGGAACTATTGTTACACCACCGGACGACGCAACAGCGTCGTCTCGGTATTTACGGAAAATGACGTATTGGTGTAGAAAGTATGTGTAGATTTTGGATGTGTCTCTTGAAGACACAGCAACATTTGATCATGTTTGTGTACGAGTTCTGTAATGCCGTCAATGTTATGAAGAATTACTCTAACATTCTATTGTAGTATTTCTGTCTGCGTGATGTCAAGTGTTTGTGCTGCATGTTTAAGAAACGAAGATTACCTCACAACGGCTATATATGCGACGCTCCCTGACACGATATTTTTCTTTTTTGGAGCGGTTCAGAGAATCCGGCCATCCCTGAAGCCCTGAGGATGACACTTTGCTCGAAATTTTGTCCATAGCCTCTTCCGTGGCGCTGGGCGTTCTTCCGAGTTGTTTGTTTCCATTGAGGCAGATGTCTCAGGAGACAAAGCCCTGGAGGCTATCAGCCCTGACGTCGATGACCCCTTCTGGGACGGCGGCACAGCGCTGGCTGCAGCGTTTGGGCCCAAGCTCACTGCAATTGGGCCGGACAGCTGCCGGAAGCCGTCGTCACGCTGCCCTCTGTCGCGCCCCTTCAGCAAAGCTGTTCTTTGGCAGCAAGACACGCACTTCCATGCTTCCTTGAATGATAGATTCTCTTATACTTTGTCACCATTTCTTTCTCTGTTTTCCAGGATGAGCAGGACCGTGAGTGTGCGGCGTGCTCCCCGTCACAGTTTAGGCAGTGTAGAGTGCATCTGTAGGATTCCGCTGGGTGTTCGTGTGCACTGCATTTAGCACAGGACATTCGGTCTCCGCAGTTCTGGCAACTGTGGCTGACGTGTTCGCATTTGAAGCAGCGGGGAGCGTTGTGGATGTGTGGCTTGACATTGATTTTAATGCAAGCTGCCTCGATGGTGTCTGGCAGCACATGGGATTCGAGTGTGAGAATTAGGTGCTTAGTGTCGATTTATTTCCCATCACGCCTCATTTTGATTCGTTTTACATTGGCAAAATTTCTTCTTTGCATTCTTCCAAAAGTTCAGCCCCACTCAGCTACATCAAATCACCATCGGAAGCCACACCACAGTTGCTGTTCACGGTGCGGTGGAAATACGGCCCCGAAATACGCTTGGTTACGTATTTTTTCGCAATGCTTTTTGTCGTGAAGTTCCAAGTCGAGATTGCCCCTTGCCAGTGTCGCGGCTTTATAGCTTGGACCAATAGCTTCTGTTATACGTTTAGAAGCGAGGAAAGGTGACATCATTCTCGTTGTCTCTCATGGTTTCTCAGAGTGACTTAGTTGATAGCGAGAAACGTTCTCATTGTTTCGACCACAACCCAGGGATTTTCCCATTGGAAACATTTACGCAGCTGTCCTGGGACTATAATCAGCTAGGGCCGCGTTTGTTTTCGAGTGGGAACATTTGTCGCGACGAGCACTACGCCGCTCGACAGTGACTCGACTGGAAAGGGCACACGGTTGAGCTAAAGCACAGCGTCACAAAGAAAAAAAATAGACGAGGCAAAAAAAAAGACAGACACAGCTTCAGTTTCATCACCGCAGCCGTCGCAATGCGTACGAAGCGTCCGACACAGCATGCTGCGAGGCCGCTATGAGTGAGGAAAAGGTAACCAGATGCACCTGTGACAAACACCTGGAGGTTCTTGGATTTTGTAGAACCTGAGTTATTCCCCTCGTGTTGTGCTAGCAGTTTGTGCCGAAGACAGAAGACACCCTTACTAATGGAAACCTGCAGTGGTAAAGTGTAAGTAAAGTAATTTCACATTAGCTATGTTACTCGTCATAAGCGTTCCGCTCAAAACGTAAGCCAGTGTGCGTGGAATTGCGCTTTGCTTGGAGAACCTGAATATACATATATTTACATCTGAAGCAAAAGCAAACTCATGGAATGGTCAAATGCATATAGCCACGCGGATGATCTGCAAGCGAAATGCCTACGAAGCTTTCAGACACATCCAAAACATATTTAGAGCTTGTGTGCTTTGTAGAAGTACTCAGATGGTACTTCCTGCATTAATTGCAGAAGTGTGAAACTATAACTGGGTAGAAATGTATGCACTCTCATTACCTACCTAAACACCTTTTACCTCCCCAATCTGCATTTACGATTACCATAGTCCTTGGTATGGGATATCTCCTTTTGCTATCGTTCGCTCTTGTGTAGAACAAGTGCTTAAAGCCTTTAGAATGAATGCGCGAAAGTTATCGCGTTTCACATATGTCGGTGTGGAATAGCAAAAAAGTGAGGAGCGCACTGTCATGATGCAACCTTAGTGACCGATGGTGATTGCCAACAGAGCTTCCAGCACTAAAGGTCGGCAACTGTAGCTAGAGCCTATTCACACTGCACACCAGTAAAGCAATCGCTCTCATATTGCTAATCGAAACTGTTACGCTGAACAGGGAAGGAAATTGTGCCTGATGGTTATTATGCGGTCATCGCGTGGTTGCGAATGTACTTCTACTACGCTCACACTTCTGGCAATTCTCACAGTTCTGACGTCTGAAATGTCAAGTGAACATCGCTGGTGTCCGCGTCTGTCATTGCACGTCAGCAGCTCTACCAAAGTCAATAAATATTGAAATATGCAGTTTAACGTGCCAAAGCCACAGGGCTCTATGACGGACTCCGGAATATATTTTATCATGTGGGGCTTTTCACGCACTCACAAGAAATAATCCATGGCCCTTTATGCATCATCATCCATCGGAATGCAGTAGCTGAGGCAGGAACTCCTACCCGCGACCTCATGCGCAGGGGCAAAAGGTCACGGGTCCCTCAGGGAGCGTTATTCGCGTGGTCATTGCTGTCGTCCATGTACGGAGAATGAAAAGATTATCTTGAAGCTTTGTCCTTGGCGTGTACACTGGTAAAAAATCCACACTTGCTCCGCTAAGATAATTCTTGGATGACATTTATACTGTCGACCTGTACTAGTACAGGAAGCGAATGTAGCACTTCGTACGGTGAGAATGAGTGCTGTGCTTTATCTAATTACTGGTGCGCGTCTTTTCTTCTCTCTCATGGCATTCTGTGTATTCGTAAGTAATTGGCATTATGTTTAAATGGTATTTTTACGATCTTTCTTCGTATCATGCAGCACCTTCACCGCTGACTACTTGTTGCGTTTACATTATCTTCTGATGGTGCTCCACTTGTGTTTGCAATCTTGTGATTGATATTATATTTCTACTTGCGTCATGTGATTTTTAGTAGACCGTACTAACTCCTCATTTGCTCCTCTAAAAAAATCATACAGTCGCAGTCGAGAGCCAAAAGCAAGGAACCAAAGGCATTATTTAAATGGGGTCATTGTGCTGCACTTGCAGAGCAAAGGAAATAAGTTTGGTGCAATAGAATGCGCATACCTTAAGGCGCAAGGTACACACAAGCTGCCGTGATGTTTGTGCGACACCTGCTGAATTTTAACGCGGACACAGAGCGTTTTTATTCATATCATAGACATTTGGAACAGGATGGCCTGCACCTGTAGGGATCACGTAGCTGGACATTATTCTGTCGACAGCCTTCCGAATTATGCACAGCCGGGAGCCAGCGACATCCACAGATCTGGCGGGAAACTGGCTGCTTATTCTGGCTCAATGACAAACAGCCATTATGTATGAGCAAAACGAAATCTACAATGTCTGCAGCTCGTGCGGCACGAACTAATTGCGCTTGGGCTGTGTATCCCCACAAAACATTTGGATAGGAATGCCTTTGCTATCCATTCTGGATTTTAGACTATTCCTTTATTCAAAAAACGTGTGTTTCATTAAGAAAACCTGCGCTTAAACTGAAATTTAAACAAAAGAAAGAAATGTTCTTTTTCCACTGCCAGAAGTGCAGTTTCTTTCGAAGAAGCTAAACAAAGATTGTAATATATATTCCTTTATATATAAAGTGCCGAGTGTTAAGGAAAGTGGAATGTAAAGGTGGGTTATTTGTGTGTAATGGTTAAATTTTTGAATATTATTTAGCACGAAGTACATGTCCGAATTAAAGAAATCCCGATCACTTTACCGATCTGTCTTAGGGTACTACTAAATGTTAACTTTATATGTAATGTGCCATAATCATTCTGCGAGCACATTGCAAATCACTTCTTATTGGTCATCTTCGGTATGCTTTTTGTCTTCACGGACGCAAGTCTTTGTTTCTTAAGTTGCGCTAATCAGCTTGACGACATTTATTGCCGTGTCTAGGTTAATTTACTCTTTGCGCTCACTATATTTTTCATTCCCATCATGAGCCCCCCCTCTCCCCTCCCGCCAGGTAACAGCCTGATCGGATAACCATATTTGACTGTCTCCCGTTACCCCGTGGCACGTTTGTCGAACTGCAGCGTCTTCAAAGGGATGTAAAATGCTACAGGTACATGGTTTATTGCACAGTTTCTATAACCCAACTTCACGAGGCTTATGTCCGTTTGACAGTAATATGTAACCTAGGTGCAGCGAACGATGACGATGTAATTGGCTCTTTACTCTGGCAGTTGTTACGGGTAGAAAAATGGATAGCGCAACAACCAGCTCCATACGCACCAAACACGCAGAAGAAAGGGAAGGGGCTGCAATAGAGCTTTAACATACGCATCAAGCACTGCATCATGCAACGTCACCGACTCCAAAGTAGCCGTAATTATTTACACCAAGGGACTTATATCGCCTCAAGCATACCGAATTCTCGTTTGAACCCCCAGGATAGCTGCAGAAGAATTGTTAGACTCGCCTAGACGCCAGGCCATGCAGATGTAGTTGGGAACAACGCTGGGCACAACGCTGCACGAGCAAGTATCAACCAGGAGAGTCACTTGCGTCGCCCATCTTTTTCTGGAGAATAAATACCCGAAGGGATCCAAACAGAACTACGGCCCCCAGAAACAAAACCAGGTCAAGAATTAAAAGCTTTCCAATACGAAGAAATGACTACTTACGGAGAAATCCTCGAACACTACCGAAATACTCGCTATAGATATCCTCCACCTGACAAATCGTAAAACAAACACCAGTCAACTACCTGGAGACTTCTTCAAACAAGCCACAACTCATGCACCGAATACACCCAGAATCATACTCATCGCAGTTTAGGACATGCCATACACCACGTCCAGACTTCCATCATATTATATGGGCATGTCCAGCAGCTCCAAACAATATCCGACACAACATAAACCACAATGCAAACATAAAAGTCCCTGAGCAGTGTGACGCTATGCTGTTCAGCGAATGCCTAGGAGACCAGCTCTGGGCTGTCCGGCTGGCGGAGAACGGCACTACGGTCCAAGGCCTGGCCTGCGACTGACGGAAAGGGAAGCTTTAAGCTTCCAGCCTGTCTTCCCCTTTAGAACACAGCAGGAACTTTAATTAAACATGGGTTACCTCTCTCTCTCTCTCTCTCTGTCTATTTCTCATATATTGGCGGCATCGCATAAACTGCTGTCAATAAGTGAAGTCCACTGCGCCACAAAATTTATCTCCTGTAATGAGCGCACTGCAGTCACATTTCTCTAAAGCAGAAATGATAGTTCGGCGCGTTGGTAAGTATTCACGGTGAAAATTGTAGCGCGCATGATAGACACAGACACAGAGGAGGCGGACAGAGGAGCGGTTACTTCCAACTGTTCATTTTTGTAAAGAGACAGAATATAAAACTACCAGCTATCACATTCCTCTAGTTATTAGCAAATGAAGACATTGTTGCTATCATTCAAATATACAGCCGGTGGTGATCGCGCCGGTTACAGATTGCAGTATTGCCTTGGCCACATGTTACAATCTTATTGCTACACTACCGACTCACCATCTAAGTCAGAAAAAGGCTCACAAACGTTCCGATAGTGCAAGCGCGTCTTTGAGGATATAAGTGATGTTACAATGCACGTTCTGCGAAAGCATTCCATGGCCTAAGTTAATTCTAAGAAGGTGGGAAGTAGGTGTGCCGTCAACGTAGTTAGCATTGCTAAGGGCTTCTGCCACGGTTGCGAATTTTATAGATTAGCAATCTTATTAGCAGTGTCTATGTCATCCTATATTCTAAGCTTCAGCGTTCGCAACTGCACGCGCGAAGAGGTCCAGTTTAAACCGCCATGGTTTCTTTGTGGCTCTGAAGTTACGGTGTCAGGCACGATGTTGCGGGATAAACTCCCGGCCATGCAGGGCGCAGTTCGATGGCTTAAAATGCATTAACATACGCCCTTGTACCGCGTTCTCGGTGCGCATTAAATTACCGCATGTGGCGCAAATTCGTCTGTAGCCCCGCACTACGGCATATCTCAGAACCAGATGGTTTCCCTACGTAAGGTCCTAGAATTTAATTTTTATTTCAAAATGAAAATTTTCAAATAGTTCTCACGTTTACGCTCACACGCGGCATCAAATGAAATAAAAAATGGCAATTGTGCGAATAATCGTGCTCCCCACGGAAAAAAACAAAGAAACAGCCAACTAGTACTCCCAGAGATAATTAATTTTCAATAGAAAATTCAAAACATTAGAAGTAACATAAAACTAAACAATAATAATGCAAGACACTTCGGAGGCGATGTCTCTAAATCTCGCAAAAATATTTTTGCGAACGACCTATATTTTTGCAATTGCTAGCGATCGCGCAATCGCGATAGCGCGTTTTGACCGAGGACCTCTAACACAGGAACTTATTTTAATATGCCGCCATCACAAGCCATCGCAGCAGAGGACGACGAGGGCACTGTTGCAGTTTTTAAATGCAACAGAATTGGACAAGCGGCTGTAGCCTGAACAGATGCTTATAGTGCTGCAAGTGCTACTATGCTGAGCTGTGACAGTATGCGGCGACAGTGACCGACTGTAATTGTATGTCTATGCTCCTTTCTTTCTTTATCTCTACTTTGTTGTCACGTTACCTCCTGCTCCCCTGTCTCCCCAGCGCAGGGTAGCAAACCGGATCTTCCCCTCTTGTTAACCTTCCTGCCTTTCCCCTTTCCTCTGTCTCTCTCTCTAAGCAATCAGTAAAGTACCACGAAATGCATTTAAAAGTCCCAGGAGCCCTTTTTTCAAGTCTCAAACACTGGCTTCATCCTAAGGGTTTGAACGAATATTTGTGTTCTTTACTCATCCCCTATTGACGTTAAGCATCCAGTTTCATATGCTCTATATTCTACTGCGTTTTCGTCCCCAACACGAAAGAAGCGCTCGTTACTGTTTTGTATGTTCCTTACACTGTCTCCGATATTGCGCTTTTCTATTATTAGTGCAGTATAAGTGAAGCCTACGCAAACTGCACGAGAGCAGTTTCTCTGACTCACTGATCTAGAACTCCACTGATCACAGCGGGTCCACGCTAGCCTCATCAAGCGCGGCCCTTTGATTTTTTTCGTGTAGAGAAAGCAAGAAGGTTTTCCTAACAGCCACAAACACAAGAACACTAAATGAACACTGTAAACGTTGAAGAGGCAAGATAACTTCGAAGAAGTTGACCGATACCAGCGTTTAGTCCCTTTGGAATACAAAACATTTTTTACTGGGGAATGTGACGTGTCAAGTACGCCAGTGCCGCGATCGGAGTGGGTTAGTCATACGAAGGGGACGACGGCACGTTGAAGTGGTAGCCAGAGCGTGCCGGTGAAATTCTGACGACGACCACGACGACAACAGAAGCAGGAGGCATGAAATCACAGCATGCAGCTCTCAGCCAGTGACAGCCTCTTAGGTTTTAGGAGTTCTGGCAGGCCGATGGCAGCCAGACGGCAGCTAGCTAGTTCCAGTCACGATAGGAAGTTACCTGGACTTGGATCCTAAGACAAACCGAAGCTGCCCAAAGTTTGCGAAATCAAACTGTGGGACAGTTGGCCGCAGGATAAAGGTAGGCACGCTGCCAACATGGCAGCGGCCGGCGAGGCTGGCACGCTCAGCGTAGTACACCCATTGTGCTTTCCAGCTTGAAAATATATATTTACTGCTACCAGGCCAGCTGTTGGGCTAACAATTAGTTCATTGCGGTTTCGCAAGTTACATTTACAAGAAGGAAAGTGACGTAACAGATCACGTGATTACGGGTGCTTGGTTACGAATGCATATTCAGCCGGGCTACATATTCCCTTTATTCGAAAACAAATTAATTATGCATTTTAGGTTGCGGGTTGCGCCCTGGCCCTCTCGAATCCGGACTGCAACACCGTCCTGAGCGACCCCCAGGTGGCGGCGAGAAACTTTGCCAAAGGACGCACTTCACCCAAAGCCAACAACATCCTTAAGAGGAGACGCACCCCCAGTGAGCATCCGAGTCTAATCGTATAGTTCCCCGCCTACCTCAACACGGGCGACCTGGCATCCCCAAACTTCAACTAGGACGCACACCGCAGAGCGCGAGAGCTGACGGACTGCGCCCGGCTGGCCTCTCGGGAAGTCCCCGAGCCGAACGAGACAGACCGACCCGATACAACGACATCACAAAAAGGAAACATCAACCCAGAAGAATTATCGCACGACCACACAAATACTTAAACAGAGCACAAGCAGCGGCCCTACGCCAACAACAAGCAATTACTTTCCCGAACCCATTTCCCCTGCAACGGATATTCCCTCAAGTCCACAACGAAGACACATGAACAAAATTAGAACAAGGTGAAAGCAGCAGCCAGCGTTTCGACAAGTGGACTTGTCTTCTCAAGGCGACATAGGTGATGTATCACGGAAGACACAAGAAGACACATGTAAGATATGCAAACAGGACACAGCAACACTTAAACAAGTGCTATGGGAATGTAACGCCCAACGCAAGAACGAGTTAAACTCCGAGACTCTCTCGCTGTGGTGGGGCGCGCTCTGCGCAGCTCCGACCTCGGTGACCAACTCTGGGCCGTCCAGCAGGCCAATGAGGTGGCGCTGAGAAAAGGTCTCGACGTGCCATCATGGGAGACATGAACCTGAGTCACCAAAACCTACAAGACAAATCAATAAATTTATTGCCAACCAAGAATGCGAGTATCGTTAGGGCTTGTGGCGAATCCTCGAGCTTCTGCCTAGATATTGACAGGCGCTGTCTTCTCTGGAGCCCTCTTCGGATGCCGTTGCTGGACTACCTTCTTGATGGGTCTTTACGTCACGCAGGTGTTCTCTTGTGCGCCTCATTTCTCGACTATCTCACTTTCTCACGAGCGCGAAACGGGGCCTATCGCCTGGCTTCAGAAGAATAGCAGGTGAAAAGGGTCGCTGGAAAGTTCCATATCTATTTACGGGGTGACCTGGAGAGAGTGGCAGTAGTGCGCCGTTCCCCGATTACAGTAGACCACCTCGCGTTGACAGATCTGAAGCCTGCTGTGAATACTTTTGCTTGGTGCCTCCTCTGGTACTAGGTGGTTGGTGGGCTCGGCATTATAGTTCTTTTGTGGCGGCCCATGAGTCTCTGCACAGGGGAATCTAGAACATCATCTGTTGACGTGTTTAACCATTCCAGCAACGCCATATGAAAGAAAATCTCCGAAAACCAGGTGCTGAGCGGTGGGCCGTTATCACTGCAGAGTTTAAACGACAAGCCATGTGTGGAAAGCAGTTCTGTGGGCCAGGACCTAAGAGCGTTACCCGTGCTCTGAAAAAGATCAGGGATCTCCCAAAGGAAAAAGATCCACAATGAGAACAAATTCCTGGACCTAATGGAATAACAGGTTCACATCAAGGAAGTCCCACGGCAGATTTGGGATGTTATTACAGTGAAGAGATTTTTCGGGTTCCGGTTCATATTCCTGGCAGACAGCGCATCTTTTCCCAAGTGCTCTACCTCACGTGACTTGTTTGGCCTGTACATCACGTCTCTTACTTGTGCCTTCATCTCTCTCGCTCCCAGATGCGCCTGGGAACGAAAAACGCCAAACTTTACCATCGCTGTCGGTGGTTCACCTTTCGTTTGAAAGTGCCAGTTTTTCAAATAAATATTATTGTCCGACGGCGGAATCAAAACAGGGGACCTCTATCTGGTACAGAAGCCCGATACTGTATCCACTAGGCAAAGCTTTTCCCCCAAAAGGCGTGTATAATTATCGGATTGTACTTGCTACATGTAAAACCCCATCAATTATTTATTATTTAAAAAATTATCATATTTCACGATGTCTGCCATTTCTGAATAGTGCGCGATCAAACTTAATCCGATGTTGTTCATAATGCAGTACCTATATGCGTGCCGATCCAGAAAGTAGTCCTGCAGTAAAAGAAATTAGAGTCCCACGTTCCTTTGTCCCCTTCACGAGAGCGGTGACGCGGTAGAGTGCCATGCGCAGTGACTCTGCCCCTATCTCACACCGAACTAGCTCAACCGGACAATGTTTTTCACCGACTTCAAGTGGAGGCCTAATCGCGTTCGAACTTCTTGTTTTTCGCAGACCATGAATATAATATAAATATGTAGGTGATTCCCTACTTCGCTGCATCCAAATGATGAAAGCTACCAGGAAGAGCACACTGCTGAGCGGACTTCCACCTACCTATTTTTGAAATTTTTATTCGAGGCGAAACCATAGGCACCTTGTGTAATTTTACCAGGATCTCTGTGCAAGTGGTACCAGATACATAAAAAATTACTTATCAACTGTGGGTGAGCTGGAACGTTTTGACAAGGGTATTGATCTTCGTCAGGGCAGCAATGCATATAGACAGACAGACAAAGAACTTTAATTACAAGGTCCTGAGAAGCTTTGCCCTAGGGCAGAGCTGCGGGCCGCTCCCACGTGGGGACGGGTAGGCCGAGCCTAACCGCCGCATCGTGGGCTCTCTGGACAGCCCAGGTTTGACGTGAAAGGTCTGAGCTCTGGATGGCAGAGCTCCATTCTTCTTCTGTGATGCGATTGGGTCCCTGTAACGAGGGGCATCGCCAGAGCATGTGTGCGAGATTGCTAACAGACCCACAGTCGGGGCAAGTAGAGCTAAAAACCTCTGGAGTGATCGTGTGGAAAAGGGCCAGGTTTGGATAGCACTTAGTTTGAAGCATGCGTAAAGTGGACGCCAGAGGTCTAGCCAGTTTGCTGTGAGGGGAAGGATAAGTCCTCCTACCCAGGTGATAGTGCGTAGTAATTTCGCTGAAAGTTGTGAGAGTGTCCCGAAACTCGAGGACCCCGGAGTCTGAGCTCGATCCTGCTCCCGCGCGGTGGGTTAGTGCGCGCGCTTGGGAGTGGGCAATGTCATTAAGATTGGGAAACGAGTCAAGCTGGGGTTCGAGGTGAGCCGGAAACCACGTGATGGTGTGCGGAGAGATGATCTTGTTCTTGAGAATCTTGTGAGCCTCCTCAGCGATGGATCCTGAAGCGAAAGCCCTGACCGCCGATCTCGAATCAGTGAAGATTTGTGATCTTCTGTTGTCTAGGAGTGCTATAGCAACTGCGACCTGCTCCGCTCTGGTTGGTGTTGAGCACTTCAGGGAAGCCGCATTCACTATCTGTCCGTTGTGGTCAACGAGGGCAATAGCGAAGTTAGACGACTGTCCATACTGGGCGGCGTCGACAAAACATGCCGAGTATATAAGCTGACGAAGAATAGTCGCCTGGTTAAAACGGCGGCCACCTTTGATAACTTCAGGCCTTCACCTTCCAGCGTAGATTGGCCTTAAACGCAATTAAACATGTTAGCATACTCATTTTTTGGCAGGCTTGCGAGTCGAAGTTACAAATATACTAACGTCACAGCGGAAAAACGCATAGTTCCGTCAGTGTTCATAATTAAACGATTTCTCCTCCGTATTTATTTACAGTCGGTCGCACAGCGTCTTCACGGTGTCGTACCCGAGCCTGAATGGAAAACCTGCAACTGCCAGGCGCAAATCCGAATTTGGAGGACTGAAGAACATGGACCAGAACTGGGGCATCGCCGTGGCCGCTGCCATAGCTTCGTTCTTCAACCTAGCCACCCAGATAAACTCTGGCTTCTTCTTCGTCGCCATTATGGACGCGTTCGCCGTAGACCACTCAAACGCCTCATGGCCAGAGAGCGTTTTCACCATCATGGCGTATTCTGGCAGTAAGCAAAAGTAGCGGCATGAAGTTAAGGAACGAAAGGACTAAAATTGAAAACAGCGCGAGCAAACAATACCAAAATCCGATCAGCGGCTGTCCTCGGTCCTCTTGCTTTTAACTTGCACGCTGATTTCGATAGTATGACTACGCACTAAGCAATCGAAACAGGGCAACAGGGGAAGGATGAGCCGGAACACAATATATGTTCAAGATTCCTCGCGAAAACAAGTTTCTTTTAGACTCCAGGCTGCCACTTGCGCCCCTCACTTGCAGTTAATCGATTCAAAGTCTTCATTTAACCATTATCGTTTTCTTTCAATTGTGACATAGTCATGGCTGAACATGAAACCATTACAAAGGCCGATAGGACGTAGGTGAATACAACGGGTACAACGCACAACTCGCACTGGGAGGCACGCGAAGGCCACCTGTGCAAATAAGTTATGTGGCCATAGGGACACAAAGCGAGATGATAATTATCGCTGTCAGAAGCCCAATCCTTTTTTCAAAAAACCATGCGAACTCGCCGTGGTTGCTCAGTGGCTATGGTGTTGGGATGCTGAGCACAACGTCGCAGGATCGAATCCCGACCACGGCGGTCGCATTTCGATGGAGGCAAAATGCGAAAACGCCCGTGTACTTAGATTTAGGTTCACGTTAAAGAACTCCATGTGGCGCAAATTTCTGGAGTCCTCCACTACGGCTCACCTCATAATCAGAAAGTTGTTTTGACACGTGAAACCCCATAATTAATGTAAAAAATCATGCAAGCCTACTTTCTATGTTCATCTCCCCCCGCACCCCCCCCCCCCCGCGCGCTTGTTCTGCAGATTCCCTTTCTATTCTTCTTTCATGTAAAACTCCGACATTGACACGGCCCAAAGCGCCAAACGTCAACATAGCTTTTTCGACGCCTACACGCCACAGGCTTAACCCACTTCTTCTGTACACCGCCGCGACGACGCCTACGCCAACCTACTACGCTAAACGGCCGTTTACGCCGCTCCCACCTCTTCTTTTCAACACCTCGCGTTCGTTGCCGCACACTCCTTGTCGGCCCCCCCCCCCCCCCAGTCTTAATGATCACTAATTTCTTGACGCACTGAACTCACGCGCCCGCGTTGAGCGGCTGATCGGTCTAACAACAAAAGCATGCCGTCTACGACACCAAGGGTTCCTGCCAAGTTCTCTGGAGGCGTTCAATCCTCTCACTGCCATAACATCGCCCCCCCCCGCCACTCTCTCCTTTTATTCCATTTCTTTCCCTGCCTCCTACACTCCGCCTCGCTATCTCCGCCTCGCATTCAAACCCTATCCTTACCACCACAATGCCTAGCAAGACTACATGCAGCGACTCACTTATTTTCAGTATCTTCTTTTACGCGTGAGGTTACACTATCAACCCGTTAAACAAACCCGCCGAGGATGACAAGGCCGCCTTTGATAAAGATAGGTCCACCTATCGAAATGTTGGCCAGCCTTTCCTTGGCCATTTATCGAGCTTTACGTAACTTCTGTACTATGGCGTGCTACTTCATCTGTAGGCCCCTTTCTTAATTTGAATCTCTCGGTAACAAGCAACTGAGAATCTTTGCTAAGGATTCAAAGTGTTATATGTAACACGATTAGTGCGTCATCACCCGAAGTAAGTATGTGCATTAAAAAAGAGCATAAGCCACACTGTAGCTTCCCTCATATAACCGCCAAGTACAAACCTGTCATTTGCGAGCATAATGGAAGGGATGCTTCGCCTATGTGCTGTTTTTTTTTTTACATGGTGAAAAATGACTTTGTGCAAGCCGTTTAGGTTCCTTCGCTCTGATTAAAGCATAGTATGAACTGTACACTTGTTTGTACTCTATCACTGGTGATTTGTTTCTACAAGACGCATTAGGCAGGGTCGCTAATGAATTGTGCGAAAGCAGTGCCACTAAATAAAAATAATAACTGAAAACTATGTCCTTGGTCATCACGAACCATTATCTCTAGAGCACTATGATACAACACAGAATACGCGGAAAAAGTTTGTCATTGGAATAACATGTGTTCTACAACTGCAATGCGTATCATGTACCTGTGCGCGATATCCTGGTAAATTTCCTTTATACAATGACTCCACTGGAAGTACAAATAAGCCGAATTGATATTCTTCTTTCATGACAGATTCTGACAGTAGTCAGAAGAACAGTTGATGACTGGCGTTTCTCGTGTGTTTCATTTGTCGGCAAAATAGCTGCTGTGCCTTTTTTCACGAGGCTAGAGACACTCTGTCCTCTCCTTGGGCACACAATATCATTAGTCGTACTATTTCGGGGTCTCCCTAATTATTGCAACCCTATATTTAAACGTAATTTCTACAGTGAACTGAATTTTTGAACATGACGATTTCATAAGAAAAGACAGCTGGATGGCAATAGAGCAAACAGCGACTAATTTTGTGTTCACACTACGCACGCACTGCGCAGGTCTTTCGCAACAAATTCACGTGTGAACACACAGAGCGCGACCCTTTCGTTCATACATATTGCACTGAGCGTAAATAGCCCAACAGCCGAAACAGATGCGAACGTTATAACCTAGCCAATCAGCACTTTATATTTCGGTTTTTCTTTCCTCCGAAGACTTCCGCCGTCCCAGCATTTGCTACGTTCGCAATTACGTAGCGGTAAGACAGTGAAACATTTAAAGCGGGCAGGAATTGTTTGCCACGCATGCCCAAGATTTTCAATATGTGTTTTGCTGCTGCTGTGGCCGCTTGCGCCACCTGTAACTACTGTGCGTACATTTATTTGCCCTCGTGGTGCGGCCCATCACCCCACCACTTCATGCAGAACCTTCATTCACTGATTCACCTATCAGCAATGACAGTGATTACATTTCAGTAAAGCAGGTTTTCTATAACCTCCTCTGTAGCACATCTACTCTCCTCTATCTTTTCCTTAATCGCCACATTTCAACAATGAATATTGAAGAGGAAGAGGGAGCAGCTTCGATACTTTTAGCCAGTTTTCAGCATGGGGTAGTTTTTGACCATGTGAGTCTACATCACCGTCGATACTTTGGCCACCATCCTGAATTTACGACCGGATGTATGCATGCAAGTGCAGCTCCAAGTAAACAAGAAAAATTAACAGCTTTCTTCAAGGTGAAAAAGTCGTTCCGATACCAATCTCGCTCGCCACCTGGTTTTTCGCCCGTTTAATCCTTGCGGCGAGTAGATAACTAGCAACATTTGCAGTTTACGCTCCCTTCGCCTCCAACTGTGAACGTGGCCACGACGGATAGACGACCGAGATTGCCTGTGCTTTTCTGAGCCGCGGTTTTTCCGCGATGTGATTTATGACTCCATTGCCTTACCCGGGTAAGCGGCAAGTCGAATGCATGCCTGATGGTGTCTGATGCTATGCATCAGACACGGAGTTGCCGACTTGAGCGGCCAGCAGTGTTTTCGAATGTAGTTCCGTTGACAGCTCTAAACGCTGCCTGAAGTGCAAAGACTTCCGAGAACTGTACCATTGTAGTCTGAACGTAGCGCTAGACGTTGGCATCGCTCCTACATCGACGCCAGAGAAAGTGTTGCGCACTCGTCTACACAATGTCATGTTCCTCCACGACCACCTGGTGCTATGATAGGCGACAGCTTTGTCTCTCTTCAGAACACGTCCTCTCGTGTGCGTCGACAATGCGGTGTTTCACCATGCGGATTCGCACGCAGAACCGCTTTCAGTCAGAACCTTTTTAGCTATAACAAGCCTAAGCTTTCCGGCAACTGCACACAAATGTTTTAGGCCCTATTTCGTAAGGCTCACGTCTCTGCGCCGTCACGCGACAATCATGTTCGCCAGCTGCATCCATGTGAGTCCTGTCGCAGCGGCTCAACCCTTCCGCGGATACCATTTTCTAATTGTTGGTTTTGACTCATTGATCTCCCCTTCATCATCTTCCTGTTTTACAGTTTCTTTTCCTTCAACATGTATATGTTCACTTAGTGATACCGGCCATATTCGTGCGCATGCTTTCATGACATCATACGAGCTAAGGACCATTTAACTGTTCTGAAATCCAAAACCCACACAGTGCACAAAAGCAACCAACAGGGCTAAGCGCGTTGTAAAAGAAGAAACGGGGGGGGGGGTGGCAGTGGTGTAGCTAGGTCGTCTGGAACCCGGAGCCCATAAGTCTTCTGTCACCCCCCCCCCCCACGGGTGCACGGGTGCCGCCGGAGGAAAGAGAGGTGTCTTCAGACGTATATGACCCCCCCCCCCGTTCGCACCCCTTGCACCCGGGGCCCCCAGCCCCCCGGCCTCCCCCGTTGCTACGCCACCAAGGGGAGGGGGGGCAGCTTAATAGTGCTCTTTCGATGCCCCAAATATTTTCAGTTGTTTGTGAGAGCGGAATAATTTAGTTATATTAGGATTAAATCGGGAGCATTGACAGCTGTCATACTGCCCGCATCTCCGCAGAATAAAACTTGTTCAATGGCTAAAGCATAATTACTTGAGACGATATCACCTTATAGGATCGAAAAAACAGATCCCCAACGGCCATCAAGTGAAACATGCTCCTGTCTTACACACATATGACAAATATTAACATTAAAGGAAGAAAACTAGAAAAGGAACCCTCGCCTAACCCTCGCCTAACCTCGCCTAAAAAGCAACAGATGCTGTAGATGTTTCTGCGTGGAATATACAATATGCCTTTGTTTCCATAAACATACAATTTATGGGGGATTGAAGGAAAAAAGCTGCTCACCGCAACTTGACGGGCCTTAAACCCTGTCTGAGGGCAGCAGCAGAAGGCACAGGCACAGATTCAAGACCGACAAAAAGAATACATAAGCAAAAGAAAGACAAATTGGCTTACACAATATGCCAGCAAACAGAAATGCAGTGTAAAAAACATTACAAAACCATAAAAAACTACGCAATCCACAGTGTACACTTGAGCAACAAAAGCAATGATAGAATCAATAACCAAGTAATCATTGTAAGGAAAGAATAAGACATGATTGAGCCGTTGGCACAGGCTAATATCAAGCGGAGATGTGTAACGACAGTCTACCCCAGAAACAGTCACAAACAACAAATTCATTCGTGTTCAAAAATCACTGAAATGCTCATTTAAATGCGATATAGGACAAGAAGTGACATCTGTGTTATTACATTTAAGCGTGCATACATTTAAGTGTGGTAAGCGATGGTGCAACGTTTGAAGAGCATAGTTGGTGCGAGGATGCGACAGATACCAGTGTTCAGGTGACCGTGTACTGTATTCTGTTCAGTTTATAATTAATTGCGCTAACGACGTGATGTATGACTGGCTTTGTTTTACGTCTTTACGATAGGCTAGTAGCAGCCTGAACTCTGACAGAGAATGTAGTGTGAGTAATTTCAACTGTTTAATAGAGGTGCAGTGTGAACGTCTACCGGAGCGTTACAGATGCTACGTATTACCTTAGCAAAAATAACCAGTTTATGTTTGTAGCAGACGTCGTACTCCACACGAGACAGAAGTAGTGTACGTGACTCAGAAAGAGAGCTTTGTACAAAATAAGTTTGGCCTTGCGTGGCAGCGGTCTTAAACTGAAGAGTGCCCCAGCGACTTGCGCAAGTTTGCCTCCAAGGAAGTCGATGTGATCAGTGCTTAACATATGGTTGTCAAAAAAGACAGCTAGCGTCTTCGAACACTGAACAAGCTCAATTCTTGAAGAACCTATTATAATGTCGGTCTCTATGTTCACACCTTTGCTTTTTGGTTGGAATAAAATAGCTTTTCTTTTATGAGTGTTAATTTTTAAGCCAGTATCCTGTGACTATCTCTGCATTTTTTTCAAGAACAGAGTTTGCAGTTGAAACCAGCTTTGCAATGTTGTTCGATGAAAAAAGCACCGTAGTATAATCTGCATAGATGATGTATTTGGGTTCACTATCGGAAAGAAGAAGGTCACTTACGTATATATTGTAAAGAAGGGGGCCCAACATGCTCCCTTGGGGAACACAAACTGTTATTTGCTTGAACTGGGAGCAGATGCCATTAATTTCAACAAAATTTAATTCCGCTCATTTAAATAAGATTTAACTATATCCAAAGCAATACCACAAATACCGTAGTACTCTAGCTTCTTTACCAAAAGTTCCTGGTTAATAGAGCCAAACGTTTTACTGAAGTCAATAAGAACCCCGAGCGTAAGCAGCTTGTTTTCAAAATTTCTCAATATTACTTCCTTTTGTGCTAGTAACGCGAGCTGGGTTGACCGTCCTATTCGGAAAGCATGTTGACAGTCAGTGAACAGGTTAGGTTTTTCAAGGAAATCTGAAATTTGAAAAAGCCCCTTTTACAGGCTTTTTCTACTTTCCCGCTGTATGATATTCTTCTCAATATCGGGGTCAAGCTTCAAGACGCGAAAAGGCAGTCCTTACAAGTATGAAAGTTGCGCGTGTGGAAAGGAAGCAGCGGAGCGATTGATACAAATTTCTATAATGAGCATAGACTGAAGGGCTGTCTTTCCCCAGCCCTCCACAATAGCAGTTGAACTCCAGAGGTCTAGAAGCACTCGTGACATGGCACGTGCGTGTCATGTCACGAGTGCTTCGTGAATACCAAGATGTCTCAGATGTAAAATAGTTGGCGCTCGGAGGTGAATGTATCCGGCAACTCGATTGCACGCACCCTTTGCAACGGCACTATTGCACAGGTGGTGCACCTCCGACAGCTACAACCGACCTCCAACAAAACGGGCGATGAAGCCAAGGAAGGCTATTTTTAGTAAAAGCTAAATTCAGGGGCTTCGTTTTTTAGACGTTATGGCGTCCTGTCTGGGCTCTACCACTGGAGTCCAATCTTTCTGTTCCAGATCACTCAAAGCCGCAGTATTCGTATGCAGCGATGTTCCATTCTTGCAGGTCTGATCGTCGTTCTGCTTCAGAAGCACTTGACGGTGTCCCAGATAACCCTGCTGGGTAGCTTGATGCTGTGGATGCCGCTGATAGGGGCCGCCTTCGCTCCTAACATCACGGTGATGACCCTAGTCCTGGGTGCTCTCCATGGTAAGGCTGCCACACTCCCCTATCTGTGGAGAAACACGCGTATGAGACTGTGCATGATTCATGGCGTAGAGTATTGAAGAAAGAGCAGGCAGTATTGCTGCTATCGAAATAGTTAGTATTCTTTATGGGCCCGAACAGCTTTTAGGCTTCAATGAACTGCAATGCTTACGTGAAGGCCGCCGCCTAAATTGCACGTATAAGTGCGTGTTTGGAGAGAGCGTTATAAAATACTTTCGCATCATTTTCTACCCCAAGAAAAATTTTTTGGCATCGCGAACGCAAGAGCAGTGACAAGTATTCAGTGCGATAAAAAATGAACGAAGTTTTCATGACTTATGTTCTCCTACTGTAGCTCCTTCAGTTGGGCACCACATTGGGCCCGAGCATTGGGTATCGCCAGGTAAAGGAGCTGGAATTGGAAATGTGAGCACCGATAACTGGAATGTGGGCATGCTGACACTGATCGCCCTGTCTCACTGGAGATCGCAATCCGCAGCAGACCCCGAAGTTCCTGCTTTGATACCTGACTGCAGCATTTCATTCGAAAGAGGACAAATGAAAAAAAAAACGCTTGTGTTCTTAGACTAAGGCACCCGTCAAACAACAACAGGCGGTGAAACTTATCCTGCTGCCCTGTATTCCGCCGTTCCTTACATCTCGAGTGTTGCTTTTAGGCATTAAAACACGTGAATCGTAATCATAACGACATGCGGATATTTTCCAGCGAAATGAATACACGTCCAGATCTGAGTTTCTCTCGCATCGGGAGACATTTAGATTGTAACCTCTTAAATTGGTGCGAAGAACAGCTGCAACTACACATGTATAAAAGTGGCTAACGGCGAGTGAGCGACTTCAGGCCAACTGTGGCAGCGAACGAGACCAGCGGCTGCTCCAGTCATAAAAAAAAGAAGCACCGAGTTCTTACGCACACACTTTAGTGAATCAAACTTTTCGTCGTGCTCGGTCGCGTTACCTTAAAGGCTGCTATTTGTGAACTGTAGCGAGATATAGACTTGAGCGTTATAGTGCTGACACAAATTTGCGAGCAGCGTGAGTACACGCGGTACCATTGAATGAGACGAACGTGCGTCTCGGTTCAGTTACATTGTTATTTACCAAAATTTTGTATCATAAACGCAAAAGGAAACTGTTTAGCCAAGAAGATTGGCCCACATGGTAACATTTTACATTGTAAGATTAGCCTAGCAAATGTTTTAGACGAGGTGTATTTTCGTACACCATCAAGAGCAAAATCAAAGTATCGAATTTGGTAGTGACATCTTGTAAAGCTGGGTTTAACATGAGCGCGAGGATGTTCCATTGCAGTCACTGCTTATGTTCCACTCATCTTTTGGCCCAGAGGTACCCGCAGCATCATCTGTCTCACTAAAGCATTTTTTTTTGTTTCCTCAAGCAAAAAATTGCTGCTAGCAAGTTATCAATATTACTCTGTTCAGAACGTATCGTAGACGGTGCTGCTTTCCTGATACGCATAGTCCGCTATTTCTATGCGGGTCTAGCCTGCTATACAACTCCCATAATATATATGTCACACCTTCAATGACCTCCCATTAACACATGCGTGGGAAAATTATTAAGCAGCGTCTCAGTACACATTCATACCTGGGGCCCTATAAGGTAAAACTATTTCAACCTGTCTTTATTCCATTCTCCTGACGACACATTTGCCCAACCGCTTACGCAAGCATCGGGCGTTGACATGCAGCGTTTCCTGAATAGCCCAATCAAACGCTTTCCTAGTTTATAGGAGGTCACTTTTCTTTGCTTTACGCATGAAAAACACTGCCTTCATTGAGCAGTTTCTCGTTTGTGATTGGCTACCAGAAGGCGAGGTGCAAGCTCAAGTCGAGAGGGATTCGTGGGGCCGAGCCACTGCACTGAATTTCGATAACCGGAAGAAGGAGGTGGTGCAGGCGTCTGCGATTGGTCCGCTTTCCCTTCGTTAGCTTGCGGTGGCAGGTCGAAAATCGCGGTGGCGTGCAACGGAAGCTTAAGAGTGCCGCTAAAATGGATCCTCAGGAAAAATGAGTTGCCAGAGCGAAGTCGTAAATGGGCCGAAAGTGCTCGAAAACGTTACACGGCCCCGCAAAAAGTTTTATTATATGGAAATAAACCCATGTTCTCCGGCAGGTGCGAGTAGCCAGTGCCTAAGTTACCGGCGGCAGCCATATTTTATTCCTTTCGGAACGGGGCAGCCTGTGGCTATTAAGGAACAAAACTGTTTTGTTTGGCATAGTAATGCATCTTTAAAGCGTACCTTGACGCGATGACTTTTCGAGGTTTTGTGACGTCGCGGGGCAGGAAGGTAAAGTGGGTGCAGCCCGAAAACGTTACACCAATAGGAGAGGGCTCACGACGAAAAGGCGTCGCAGCAGAAATAACAATTTTTTTTGTGTTCGGTCCAAAAAGGCATATTCAGTGTTCACACGTCGCATCAGATGTGGAGCTATCGCGGTTTTCGTGACGTCGCGTGACAGAGAGGCGAAGTGGTGGTGGTCCAAAAACGTTTTTGATCAATCGTGGCGGACTGATTGCGGAATCGGAATAAAAAAGTTTGGAACAGCTCTACCTTATAGCGGCCCTGTACAAGGATGTGCGTACGTAGCTCGACAGTACCGAAAATGTTACAGTGTTCAAAAGCGCTAACACTTATGAGAACAGCTGCCCTTAACATTCCGATGTTGAGTACAAGCGAGGTGAACTTAATAAGCCATCAGAGAGATTCTACTGAGGAGCATACATGCTAGATCCTATTCTCCAGGGAAGCACCTGCATTCTGATCAGGGAGGACACGAATGGTGCCTTTACAAGCTACGGCCGCGTTTCTAGCTCAGAAAGAGTCTCTGAGCCAGCGAAAAAAAAATTCATTTGTAGCATTCAGTGTTGGCGTCATACAACCTGAAAACCTTGTGCGCGAGAGCTGTAGCGGCTTATGTTAAACGTCAACAGCAAAATTCTACAACTTTACAGGAAAGTGAGCCGCCTAATGAAGACGTCCACTTGTCACTTATAACGCACCGCGTCTAGTGTGGAAGGCGATGACAAAGCTGTGCGAAAAACGGATTGATTCCGGAAGTCCTTAGTCATTCTACTTATGTACAACTCTGTAAATCATTTGCATCTATGATTTTGTTCTCAGCATCTGATAACGCATCTCACGCTTCCTTTCTCGACAGGCATGGGCGCAGGTATCGTGCTCGTGAGTTTGATGGTCATCCTGGGCCAGCACTTCGACAAATATTTGGCCGTTGCCAGTGGGCTCCGCGACGCTGGCACCACTCTGTGCGCCTTTGTGTTTCCCTCTCTGCTGTCCTTCCTGAACAGCCGCTACTGCCTACGTGGCACGCTGCTCGTCTACAGTGCGCTCGCCATGAACGTCACTGTCGTGGCGCTTTTCTTGTGGTTCCGAGTTCGGGACGGTGAACGAGAAGACTGCTCTGAAGGCCCCAGGGCCGTCCTGAGAACTACAAAAAACGACGGAGTTTTTATGCTTTCGAACTCACAAAGGACGCCCAAGGCGTTGCCAAAAGCTTCGCGCGGTGGCAATGATTGCGAGCAGTCGTTTGCCTCGTTTTTATGCAGGCTTGCCATACTGAAAGCTCCTAGCTTCTATGTCGTCGTTCTGGGTGCCACAGTGGAGATTTACGGGTACACCGTGTTCCTCGAAACCATAGACGCTTACGCGCTGGACAAGGGAGCTTCTCGACCACAGGCCGACATGGCGATCACGCACGCGACCATTGCCGAAATTGTGGGCTACGTCGGCGTGCCCTTGATCGCCGACATGAATTTCGTGAGCCGACAGACGCTGATGACCACCTGCTTCGCCCTGCTCACGCTCTGCTATGCGCTCGTGCCGTACACGTCGTGGCCGATGACGTACGTCGTTGACACCGCCCTCCTCATAACTTTCGTCGCCGCTGTGAGCTCGCTGCGGTGTTCACTCATGACGCAGTACTTCGGCGCCGTCCAAGTGCCGCTGTGCATGACGGCGGTGGGGCTGCTGCTCATTCCTCTACAATTGAGTAGTCCCACGATCATAGGTAAGCCGTGTCGCAATTTATTCTGAGAGATAGCGGTAGTGATCAACAGGGTCACGAGAGGGAAAGGGACGGAAAAAGAAATGCGATGTGATCAACCGTTGCTGAGCCCGTTGGCTTTCTTACATAACGATAGAGGAAGGACAGAAAATGATTATGACAAGGAGGTATGAGCGAGCAAAGGTACACTGGAGGCTCAGACGAGTAATGTCAAGCGCCACCTCAAAGATGCTAACGCAAACTGAGGTTAACCTGGGGAAATGAAGCAACGTTATTTTGTACTTGTGCTATTGCGATGTTACAAACCCGTGGTCCAAAACTTTCCTCCTAGAATCATTACACCTGACTGGCTGAAAAGGGTTAACTTTTTTAAACACAAGAGCAGTCATACAGAAAGGTATCCATGAATATGATTGGCCAGTAAATGCACGTAGCGATACCGTGGGACTATTATTCCTTTACGCGCCTTGTCAAGTGTACAAGTGGAGCTCGCCCCACATTGTCACCTGGATCCGCTGGGCATGAATAATATATGATAAAGGAATATATTCATGTGAAAAAAATCCATAATGCATACAGCTCCTGATATGTAGACACAATTTATTACAGACAGTTGAACTCATCCAATCTTTGTTAGATAAACTTATTGTGGAAGTACTTGTTCACTGTGTGAAAGTGCTCCAGTGAAAGCTCGTGTAATCGCGTCCTCAATATTTCTCGTTACCATCGCCAAAACCTGCAACTTCGGGGGACGCCCCGAAGCGCTAGATATCAGAGAGTAGTTTTTATATAAACGGTTGCCCCCCTATTCGAAGTTGCCAACAGCGCGGGAGTCTGTAGGATTTTTGTATGAGCGGAAAGGAGTTTGGGATTCAGCTTCCGCCATAAAACAACAAATAATTAACATACACATTAGCGTTATCTTTAAAGAAACTTATGATCCGCCTATGTCCAATGGAAGCGGTTTTCCCTTTCTGGGCGCAGTAGGCTTTGTGCAAGGTTGAAAAACTTTCGAACTGCATAGGTGTGTGTAAAGATAAATTTTCGCACGACAATAAAGTGCGACTTGGAGGATAGAACATTTTTGGGTGCCAAAATTATGTTATCCCGTACTCCAGTCCACGCCAATATGCTTTACCTGTTCACTCGCACGTTCACTCGCAAGGTTATCAATCAGAGCTGGTTATAGCGTGCACCCTTATTCTAGAACTTTTTTAATAACTACCATTGATTGATGATCTTTCAATGATCTTGCTTGCCTAAAACGTACTTCTTTCATCTCCTTCTTTCAGGATTATTCCGCGACAGCCTCGGCTCATATGATGGCATTTACCGTGCTCTGGCAGTGTTGCATTTCGTCGTGGTCATGCTTTATGCTCCTCTTGCCGTGCACGAACGGAGAAAGAAGATAGGCTCGTTTGAAGCCCAGCCCGAGCCCTGCACGCAAGTGACGAAGCTTTAAACGCAGACGTAGGTCAGAAATAGGCCGTCCATGTGGAGAAACTTATGTTGAAGAACCATGTAGCCACGTAGGTAACTACGCCGCAGCCAGCTCGAAAACACGCCTCTTAGAATGTGCTGTGTCCGACTGATACACGTGTAGCCTGCCGGCCGCTTTTATCATATACGTGAAATGTATTAGAACTGCACCACCAAAAGAAGCGTAGGGACATATTGCTGTGCGGGACCTGGACTTGACGATATTTGCCCACTGCCAGAAAATGGGAACGTTCTGCAGTTCCTATGCAAAAGAACAGAAAATTCAGACACGCGTTCAGCAGCTTTTTTGTTGCTAAGGTGGACTGTACCAGCGCTGAACATCGAGGCGCGCTGTGTCCGCTCGTCTAACCACCTTACCCTCCTTACTGCGGCACCCTGCCCGAAAGCTGTCGCTGCCAAGACCTCTGCGCTCCAGCACACCCTACATAAAGTCTAAGCCACTGGAAACCGCTCGACACATGTACTGTTGACTATTGCTCTGTATCATAGCCCATGGCGACATTTTCTTCTCATCTTGGTGTCGACCAACGTCGATGCGCAGTCCAGATCGGTTGTGTGGCTCAGTCGAATATCTACGTCTATGTGTTTGGGTGTTGAGTGTCTGCCTTTCCCATTTACTCGGTTGAAGCTGCTTCAGCAGCAGGATAATTGTGTTTGTCATCTGTCACATTAGCCACCCTCAAAACGAAACATCACCGAACACAAGTGAATTTTATTTTTATTTATTTTTTAATTTCTAGACTGCGGTATCTTATATCACACACCAAGGACATTCTAAAGCACTCATGTGCCATTAAATGTGTATGCCGCTCGGTTCATAAAAAAGATGTCCAACCTAAAGTTTCACAATAAAGGGATACTAATCGATTTCTTGATATGTGTGACCAGTTCAAAGTACAGATATACGCCTATTTATTCTATTTCCTCTCGTTTCGCGCACAGAACTCACTCGCAGCTGAACCAACGTACACTAATTTAAAAACTACGCCACCTATGCCACGTACTTCTATAACTGTTTCAATACTGAGCCATCCATGAGTGTAAAGAACTTTAGTAGTTTCAAGAGAAAGAAATCTTTGAATATTTAGCACAGGAAACAAGCGCACTACTCGAGCTTTCCCCGTATCATAACTAGCATGAGCGAAGACCCTTCGGAACAAAGCAACCATGCTGATAGCGGTAACCGCGCGCTTGCTGGTGCTCCATAGTGGTCCGGCCACTTGCTGCTCAATAAAGAAACAAACTATATGATTTTATCAACGACGACTACATCTGGAACGTTAATGTTACTTTTTTGTGATAAGAATCGCCATCGGCTCTCACTCTGCAGTAGTTAATTATACACACAGACAGGCTCCTATCAAGCATGCGCGATTTGCGCAATCTCTGGAGTACGGGTGATTGATGTCCCTTAGGACAAATGACACTCGAGAAGCATGACAGGGTATGGCGCGTGTACTATTACACGCAGTGAAGAAGGTGACCGGGTATAGGTGCACTAATGTATAATGACTTCGATCGGCCAGGTGAAGGCAGCTATCGTACATGTAGTGCTTAATGGCTCGTGTCTTGAAGCAGAATTCACCCAAGACCGAGGCTTCGGCAAAGCGATGGGAAAACATTGGTTGTCGATTCTCTTGGCGAGCCGTACGTCGGCGATAGACGGGCAACGTTCGGTGGCTGACTACGCTGTTAGAGTAATGATCAGTGCATTAAACTTTAAGAATGCACCAAGACCATTTTCTGATGGCCTATAACATGCCACTAGAAAATTCCTATCCCGATAAACTGCCGATGTAGCGTGGTCACTGCGGCACAAATAATGGGTCAGTATAGTAGATTAAAAGATGCTTGCTGCTATGCGAGTTTGTTCACTGTCCATATTAAAATTAAAAACGCGCTAAAAAGGACAGGGACAAGACTGGATACCACAAGTACATGTGGTAGTCCGTCTTGTTTGTGTCTTTTTTTTCGTTTTTAGTTTAAGTACTAGCAGTCTTCGCGCAACAACACTATTATTCAGAAAAAGATTAATGACAAACGTATGCTGCCAGCTACACATCTCAAGCGTACTCCTTATCACGCGTAAATATTTTAAACCGAAGTGAAATACATTTATTTGTCACATGTTGGCGTAACGACCACGACGGAATCACGACCTTGTGGTCAACGACATCAGGCAACTTGGGTCACAGGGTCGGCGCACAAGGCGCCATGAAGGCTGCATGACGACAGTCAGAATACGAAGTTTTAATGACGACTATGAAACAACCACAACTTCCTCACGCCAATGGTATCACAACGAATGCGTGGAGCCTGTATGACTGCGATGACGCGAGGACGACAACAGACGACATTCGGGTGAATAACCTGCACCAACGACAAAGCAGGTATGCTGTGGATGATGCATGCTGCGTGATACATGCAACTTGGGCCACTGGTACGGTGTAGCAGGCGTGACGACGACTGTATGACGAGATTGAGATGACAATGCTTTAATGACGACGACGAAATGACTAAGACGTCGTAACATTGACAGTATGAGAAATAATGAATGACAACGGTGTTACGACAAATGCGTGACGAAGAGGCATTAGGAGAGTCGGATGACAAACCTGGAATCACGCAAATCAAGCGGCCGCGATGGACTCATGACGGCGTTGTGACAAGGAATGTATGACGAATGTGTACCAAATATGGCACGACGAGAGTACGATGACTAACCTGGAATGACGACAACGCAATGGCCACAACGACATCATGACCACGAGCACATACATATCAGTCAAATTATTAAATTGCGGTCACTGGATCGGCGTAGATGGCGTAACGAGAGTAAGATGACGAAGCTTCGACGACGACAATAGAGAGACCACAGGGGCGTCACTACGACGGTATGACATCGCTTGCGTGAAGACAGTACGACAATGGGGCGACGACGACGGCATTAATAAGGTCGCATGACAAACCTCGAAACGCGACAATCCAGCGTCCACGACAGCATTATGCCACGACCTCATGCCTAGTGGACCAAGGTGTTTGACAAAATTCACCACTGGGTTGGCGTTAATGGCTACTGCGATCAAACAACTACGATGGCCTAACCACGACGCTGCAATATATGCATGACGACTGTGTAACTACGACGGCGTGGCAACGATGGCTATACAAGAGTAGGATGGCAAACCTGAAATGACAACGCAACGAGCACGACGCCATCACGGCCAAGAGCACATACCTAGTATCCCAACTTGGGCCACTGGATCGCAGTAGACGATTTGACGGCAACTGTTTAACGAGTGTCATATGATGAAGCTTCAATGAGGACGATCGTACAACCACGACGACACCATCGCCACAGGCCCATGCTTATTGGCCAAAGCTGTCGTACAACTTCGGTCACTTGGTGTGTTACGACAGCATACATACGTACGTACATACATACATACATACATACATACATGCATACATACATACATACATACATACATACATACATACATACATACATACATACATACATACATACATACATACATACATACATACATACATACATACATACATACATACATACATACATACATACATACATACATACATACATACATACATACATACATACATACATACATACATACATACATACATACATACATACATACATACATACATACATACATACATACATACATACATACATACATACATACATACATACATACATACATACATACATACATACATACATACGTTAATGGCTGCTGCGATGAAAGAACTGCGATGGCCTACCACTACGTTACGACAATATGTGCATGACGACTGTGTATGTATGTATGTATGTATGTATGTATGTATGTATATACATACATACATACATACATACATACATACATACATACATACATACATACATACATACATACACTAAAAATGCCTGAAATAGGCAGAAAACCCTAAATGCAATAAAAAAATTTATCCCTGGTGCCGTGACCTCCAATTCTGAGTTGTAGTGCGTGACATTTGAATGCCAAGATCCAGCTTCAGCTTCTTTTTCATCTGGAGAATAGGTTTCACACATGAGTTCAAGATGCCAAGTATTCTTTGTTAATGCATTCGCATTTTTAGGGTACTTCACCCACTTTGCGGGGACTATCCATCTATCTTTCTTTTTATCTAGCCAGCTATTCAGCTATGTTTCTATCTATGTGTATTTGTATCGAACCATTTTCTCGAATACCTTGCTCCCTGGGTAGTCCATGGTAAAATGGTTAGCTCATGGGGCTGCTGTGATGAGGCAACAGGGTTTGAAGCCAACCATTAGGCCAACTTGGATCACCGGTTACGAGCCATTGTGTACGTACGTGCCGCCCTTCAACGAACCTCCTTCACACCGACATGGGTCACTGTGTTCGAAAACACCCTTTGACGCCGGCTTGGAACACTGGGCATGTGGGCCTCTCGGTCTGTGCTGCTATTCAACTAACGTCTTTGACACCAGCTTGGGCAACTAGCTAGGCGCCGCTGGGAATTAGCCACTTTACAACGACTAAAAAGATCCCTTAAGTTCCTGTGATACTGAGCGGAATCGAACTCAATTCACGAAGGTTTCTCAAGGATGCTTTAGCAGGCTGCACCATAAATGCACTGGGTATGCGTCGCTCTTGAATGAACTCCTTCATGAGACGCTTTAGCGAGGTGCGGCATCACTACACTGGGTATGCGCCCTTCATCAATCGATTTCTCGCCAACTTGGGTCACAGATTATGTGGCACTGAGTGTGTGGCAAGCGCGCGAACAATTTTCAGCGCTCGCAGTCACAGACTTCTCGACAATACCATTAGATGGCGCAGTGTGTCCAGAAAAAGGCGCGAACGAGGAGTTCGATTGCCGCACGACGCGTTCCTCAGTGTTCGCAAGACTCGATACGCCATGCATTTCCGAGACCACGCACCGGCTTTGCAGTGGCGGCGCTAGATGGCGCAGTATTGATAGGGAAGTGCGAAAAATGAGTGCCGCTTCTGTACACGCCTCATACATAACTCGTTTCGACGGTAGCAATACGCTGTGTCGCTATTGATCCTATACTAACGCAATACCGTCCACAGTCAACGTGCAATCGGTTCTGCCGCAATATTATATCAATGAATGATCCACGCGCATCTAAGTATTATAGGGGGTTATATCATAAGTTCAGGCAAATAGCAGTCACAAACGAATATATACGCCGAAAAAATACAAAAATGTCCAATAAGCACGTAAAACACGCTTCGGACAGCATATGGACGAAAGCAAAGTACCTACTTCCTATCGCAATTTTACAACGACTGGGCTATGGTACCGTCCATTAAAACCACCAAAACATGAGCTATTATATAATGCGCTCAAATACTTTGCTATTTTTCTTCCTGAACTTATTTTCACTGTACAATAAAATTAACAAGCCACATGCCCGAGCTGTTCGGCACTGACGACGCTTTGAAGGGAAACATAGGGTGCTGCTGCTGCAGTGAATTTCTTAGCTTGGTTTTCCAGAATAATGTTTGTCTTACTCCATCCCACAAGTGCCGACTACGGGGGGCCTCGGGGTCTGAGCCCCCTCCGGAGATTTCCGGGAGGGGGGGGGGGGCAGAACTCCCTTCAGGCGATACCGAAGCCTACCCCCATCCCTCTATAAAATGTGATTACAGGAGTTCTGCTAACCGCATCATTTGACGATTCTTTTTAGCTGCCTCTCCCTTTTTACTTAAAATTTTATTGTAGCAACAAGCTTACTGCATCAATGTTGGGGCGGACGTGCACGATTTTAATTCATACTTACAATTTATTTTCGGCAGCCTGACTACAAGGGGAGAAGCGCATTAGAAGCAACAGTGGCGACTACCTCATCCGTACTTCTTACTTTAACGTTTCTTTTTGAAATTTCACTCTGAACACCATGCGCAACAAAATATATTTAAATATGTACACAGTACACAGTTATAGATTCTAAAGAAAGCAAGGTAGCCAACTAACAATTATTTCTAATGGTATGTATATGATATGCCTGGAGAATGGATATGTTGCTGTATGTTCACCTCACTTCAAATTGTTTTGCATGCTTTTTTGATCCTGGAAGAACTTGCAGACTTCAGTGACCCCTTCTGCACAGTCTTTTATCAACGGCGTGTGAAATGCACGTGAATGATATGTGACTCAGCATTTCTTCTTTATCCAGTAGGCAGTGCTAAAGACTCGTGAAAAAAAAACCTTTTGATTATTACAACATTTATTGGGGATGGAATCATCGCCCATTGCATACAGATGTCATAAACGTACAGCGTGTCCGTAAAGTCACGGTGAACTTTGACCGGTCACAGGAAAGTAACAAAAAAAGATAGAAATGTGAAATTTTCACTAAAGAAAAGAAAAGCTCTTCAAGTTTCCATTGTAGGATATACAAGCGCGTACGCACAAAGGTGATGACGCAGCATCACGAACTGCGCCGCAGCGGATCAGTCCATGCCCACGCCAGTCGAGGTGCGGATGGTCAAAAATGAGGGGAATGGCTGGGTTAGACAGGCAGGCCCACACCACATGACAGGTGTCCCAAGACGCCACACTACACTGTGGACAGTGCCGCTAAAGGAGTGGTCAAGATGTTTTAGAAATACCGGGCAGAGAAAAGTATTGGTGAGAGGGAGGAGAAAGAGCCGCTCATCCTCCTTAGTCTATTTACATGGCCGGGGGTGAAGGCGACGACTATCTTGATAGTATGCTGTAATATCTTTAAATATATAGGCCGGATTAAAATCGGGTTCCTGATCGGGTGCGGAGGAGAAATCAGCCCAACAAGAGGGCGCGCGAGCGGCTGCGTTTACTTCCTCGTTTTCTTCTAACCGGTGATGAACAGAGGCAAAATTCAGTAACAGTGCGCGGGTTCCGTATCCCGTGTGCAATGTCGGCAGATTTCATGCGCTAGAAAGTGGCTCGAGCCTTCTTTGACGTTCCAACAGGCCCCTCGCGGGTCGGTGATTAAATATCTCGAATCGAAATGTGAGGCCGCGAATGCGATAGCGACTTCTTCCACGTGCGTTGAATTGTGGGCTCTGCACTGTGAGGCCATTAACTTTATACTTCTTTGAACTACCGCGGCTGGGTACCATACCCCATGGCGTGGGCCGGAGGCGTACACGTAGTGTAAACCTGTGTTGTCACCATGATGTCGGACTAGGGTTTCCGCGGGCGCCCCAGGCGCCGGCCATTATGAATTTTGTGTTGCATGTTGGCTGAAAGAGGTCACAGGTAGAGGGTGCGTCTTCGCAGATCTTGGATGCGAAACCTATCCTCCATGAGAATGGTGTGTTGGATATGGAGTCGAGCAAGAAGGCGGCGACCGGACTCCGTTGCGTAAGACATGTGTACTGGTTTGTAGGGTGCGCTTCCCGGAGCTCCCGGAAATTGTTCATCACCCCAAGGGCCATAAGACGGCTCTTCGAAGTGGCGAAGGGATAGTCCAGGGCACGCCCAACAATTTTGCGGAGGATGATCATCGGTGTGCAGGGCGCGCTGCACGCCGGTGAAACCACCCTGCTGGGCTGGCAGGTACATCACGTCTAGATTGAATAGTAGTGGGGAACGTACCGCGCCTCGGGGGAGCTTGCCGCGTACCAAGTAGGTAAGGACCGCGCTTACTGTTGTATTGGAGGCGGAGGTAAGAATGTCGATCCGTGCAAGAATGCCGTATGCATCACAATGTGTTGTGGCCACAGTCGGCCTAACTTACGTGAAGGACTATGACCAGGTCCGTTACGTTGTCAATCCAAGGCGAGTACTGCTCGGTCATTATAAGGGCATTCGAGGGACTCAAGGACTTTCCGATTGAGTTGCAAGAGGACATCCTGAGCGGATCTGTGTGGGCGAAATCTGAACAAAGTGCCCGCAAAGAAATGTTTGTGTTCAAGGTACGCAGATAGCCGGTTCCGCACCATCGTTAGTTTGACAGATATAGGATGGAGGTTATCTCTGTCGATTGGTTGGCCTGCTTTAGGAATAAAGGTTACCAGAGCCGCTTTCCAGTAGATTGGCTGGTGTGTGTCCCCGAGTCAAATTGCAATGATGTAGTCGAGGGGGAACTGGTGTGCTACGTTGGGGAGGTTCACCAAAAGCTTGATTGTGGTTTTGTTTCTTCCCGGGGCAATCTCTCGTTTCATTTTGGAAAGGCCAGCCTGCAGACATGGAGCTTGAACGGTTGATCCAGCTCCGAATTCTCTCTGCTGCATAAGAGCCCGCAGAGCCACGGGTGTCTTGGGCTGTGCCCAGATACTAGTCCTGAAGTTTCTGTGCCAGTTTAGTGGCGTTGCCAGGGAAAGCTTGCATGGCTCGATGCCATAAGGGTCTGCTTTTAGGTTTGTGTTTGGGTGGGTCGATGAGGGCTCGAAAAAGGCACCATGTGTTGCGGCTGGGCACTTGTCGTGCGGCCGTGTTGCATCTCTTCATCCTCTTGGGCTCGGATAGTTGAGCCGCGTAATTCTCGCTCGGTGATTGAATCTTTAAGCCTTCTGTTTTGCTTTTGGCGTCGCCAGCGGCTGACGAGGCTGCGACGGGCTTCCCAGAGATGTAGGAGGTGGTTATTCACCTCAGTGACTGCCTCTGATATCTGTATCTGTGTTTGATGCGAGCGAAGGTGTGTCAGCAGGTCTTGGGACCCTGCTGAGTAACCGTTCTCAGAAATGGGTGCGTTATCTAGTATGTCAAAATTTTGTCTGAATTCGTCGCAATCTTGGATACGGGTTTGTGTTGTGGAACGCTTGAGGGGGTGTGTGCATAGTGTAGTGTTAAGAATGTAGTGATCGCTACCACGGGTTTACTCGGTGTTGGGCCAGTCTAGGTGTCTTATTTCGCGAGTAAAGTTTAAATCCGGGCGCGTATCTCCTGTCACGGAGTTTCCAAGCTGGTTGGGTGGACGGGGTCCATGTGGAGGGTAAGCCCCAACCTCCGCCAGCTTACGTCCACGCACCTTCTTTTTTCGATGCCGCCACAGATGAGTGGGTGCGTTAAAATCGCCCACAATCAGGACCGGATTGCGAACCGCTACTCTTAGCGCGCGGCTAAAGAGGTCTGCAGAAGTCACTCTCTTGAGTTTGGAAGAACGGTACACGTGCAGGACCTGCAGTGGAGGGTCTCTGTGACGGAGTGGTAAGATAGTCACCATTATATAGAAATAATCGAGTTGTAGGACGAGATCCACGAATTGACTGTGTTTACTATGTGAGAAGATATGACGCGGGATCCTGTTGGAAAGTCGTGTAGTTTGTAAGTGTAACCTCCAGTCCTAACCCTTGGAGGGCGGGCACGGCTGGTAGAGACTAAAAAGTTTCAAGATAGAGGCGGAAATTAGCCCGCTTAGTATGGTTCTTAACTCTTTCCATACCAAGCCCATTGTGCATCGTTAGGCCGCCAACTATGGTTTGAAATGCCATTTTCTAGAGTTTCCGCGCCGCTCACCGACACACTGCGCTTTCGGACGCGAAGGAGGATAACTATACTTTTGTTTCTCAAGCAGTTCCCCTATTTCCCACAAGCGGTAATGTTTGAACGCACTCCGAAGTATGGCGATCGTCAAAAGGGGAAGCAAAAATGGCCGCCTCCGAAAGCGGCCCGCGCACTTGGAGAGATCGCAGATCTCGCAATTCCCCTGTGTTTTTGGCTGACTGTATCCATGGGTCGAGCAGCAGTGAATGTGAGGATGATACCTTTTTGTCGGACTTTGGCTCTCAGAACGATGACGACGCAAGCCAGCCCGGAACATCGACGTCTGCAGGTTGGCATGCCAAACTGTAGTGCTTGCACTTCATATTTTCTAGTCTCAACACCTATTCAATGAAAATTTTTGATTTTTTTCGGAGATAGTATCAATTAAACGGCAGTACCTTTTGCATATCTCACCTTTTTGTTACATTTTTTTCTTAGTAGATGCAAGCGAGTCCTTACAATTTTTGGTGAATTATATCCCACAGTCTTGATTTTGGCAATTTACATCTTTTTTATGACATCCAGTTATAAACATTTTATGCCTGAAAAGTGCATTCTTTCCACCTTTTGTTTAAGTATTTTATAAAATATAGAGTGCAATAGTTTCTTCAAAAAATAAATCTGGCGTAAACCACAAAAAACACATATTTTCTCCATGGTATGGAAAGAGTTAAAGCCTCCACAGTTCCCTTCTGGTATTAATGTACAAATGGCCGGATTAGAGGTGATGGAACGCCTTTGATTAAAGTGTCCCGGCATGGTTAGAATTTTGTGAAGGGTAGAAGGAGGCAGCGACTGCCTCTGAGCGAGCTCTCTGCACCACCACGGGGTAATGACAGAATGACGGGGATATCTGGCCTCATTCTCCTAATCCCTGATCAGACAGTTGAATGTTGAAGATCGGGATACGTCCTTAACGGGCCCCAACCGGCGGAAGAGGCGGGGGTTTTCCAGGACGCGTTTTCGGATCATCACAAGGATGGCAGTCATGAACTTGATCTAGATCTGGTTTATGGCACTCTGGATCATAGATCCCAGTTTGGAGGTAAGGCGCTCCTCCATCGCGGAGATGGTCGCTACGTGGGCAGGCGCGAAGCGGCAGGCGCCAATTGGGTCTCTAAATTTTGAATTTTGATGAACAAAAGCTCATTTTCTGCCCGGAGCACGTCGATCTGTTTTCTGTATTCCGCGTCGAGCTGGAAGACGGCAGGATGGGAGGAGAGGGCGAGGGGACAAGGAGGCGACCCCAGCCATGCTGCTCATCTGTTTGCCATGTTGAGGCAAATGCTTGAGGCATTGATGCCCGGGAGCTGGCAGCGCCATCTGTCGTGACTGCCGCGATGTGGCGGGTGTTCTTGCCGCTGGGCGGTGGGTGTGGGGGCGGGGTGGGCGGCGGGTGTAGTAATCGGCAGCGTGAGCATGACTTGGTGGCTTGTTAGGTCGCCGGGTTTCTGGGGGCTCACGGCGTTTGGCCTTGTGGCCCGGCACCTTGAGCTGGAGGAATTTTCCCGCCGGGAGATTGCACAGGGCGGTGTGCATACATGATGTGCCTTGACTCCGTCAACGGTCGGCACTGTTTGGCCAGACAGGCCATGTTTGTCATTGCACGGGCAGGGGCATGTGTCCGCCCGGAGCTCACAATGCCGCACCGCCCGCCGGTCGGGATTGTTCTCTGGTACTCACACACAAGTGTCACCTCAGAGATATATAGTACAAAACGCGGCACCACATTTCCCACGAAACTAAGCGCTGCAACGTTGGAATGACCAAGCATGCGCATATCAGCAAGCTGTCTTTCATGACACTGGATTTTGTCTGGAGAGACTCACTGGCCTCATGATTGGCTCGGTGATGGCGCCGCGCCACACCTCGCCAGTGAGTTTCAAGCGGCCGTGTCCTTTGATGAGCCAAGTCGAAAGTCACACAGAAACTTGTCCACGACGTACGGGTCTCGGGTGCCTGCGCCGATGCGGTTTTGCTCCCATGCGGGAAGCAGGCTGAGCGATGGTGTGGCCGGGCAGCTCAGGTAGGCGGTGAACGCTGCTCCCAGCTGCCCATGTTCGAATGCATCCTTGAGAGCGACGGTCACCTACGGTTTCAGGATAAGAACAATGTGTTTGTGGTGAAGCCACGGAAGCCGCTTTGGTTTGCAAGCGGGTCCGGGCTCACGTGGGTACGGCCGTGAAGCGCCGCAGCACGCACAACAGCGTTTGGCAGTGTTGAGCGGCCTGTCGACGTGGCGACTGCTTTCTTGGCGTTGGCGTTCCACTTGCGGCAGCGGCGTTCGACTAACTTGAAAAGGCTCGCGTTCTCAATAGGCGCAGAATCCGGGCTATCAGATGTTGAAGATGCAGGAATGACGGACTAGGCCTGGGTATCCGAGTCGGGGCCGCGTTGTAGCTCTTGGGAAGCCATCTTATCGCGGCAGGGCGACTCACTCGCGACCGGATGTCGGCGCAGCCATCGCCGCCCCGAAACGCAGGTGACAATCGGCCCTAAAAACCCAAAATATAGTTCCACCTGAGTGCAAGTGCTGTCCACAGCTAGCTCTATATTTCAGAAAAACAGTTGGAGCTGTTTTGGTAGGGTTCCGGTCGAAATTCCGTGATATCAGCCAAAAGTTGGTGAAGCCGACGCGCTGCACGTGTGCTCGCTCCATGCACTCATCGCATCCCTTGTCGTTGAGACGCTGCGTATCTCGTAAAAGCAAGTAAAGCTCCTTGAGTAGAAGACGCGAACGCTGTAGCTTCAGAAGGTTATTGTTTTGCGACCGGAGGTGGTCGAACACGCTGCACAGGGTTCTGTACTGGTCATTGAGGAAGTGTCACTCCAAGTGCCGGTTGGCTCACGCGTAGTAGTAAGGCAGGGTGGTAAGGGAAGCATCACCCATAACACATAGAGCAACTTAGAATGAACAAATAACCGCCACCAAAAGCAAGCTAACCGCATTTTTGGATTTTGCCTGATGTTGGTTCTTCATAATTTTTTTTCTTCCTGAAATGCCGCTGAGTTCGACTCGCTGCAGCACGCTCTCTCCCATTAGTCCTTCGGGCTCCTTGAATGAATGAATGAATGAATGAATGAATGAATGAATGAATGAATGAATGAATGAATGAATGAATGAATGAATGAATGAAAATTATTTCTCTTTTAAGAGATTGGAGGGACCGGGGGTAAGAGAGGGAGGTCAAAGTACTCTAGTCCCAGCAGGCATCCGTCGCCACATTAGGAGGCTAGACGTCCGTCTACCAGTCATGCTAGACCTCCGCTACCTCCTCAGCCCACGTCAGGACTCGGTCCTATAGGGAGGGACCGGAGCTGATCAGGGCAGTCTCCCATAGCATCTCACTTCTAATTAATGGTTTGAGCGTGGGGGGGAGGGGGGTCGGAGGGTGAGTTTTGATGTGGCATCGCCACATGATATGGTAAAGATCTGCTATCGAGACCGTGCTTGGTTTGGTTTGGTTTGCTTTGGTGCCTGTAGTTATAGCACAACCCACTACGGGGACTGGCCAAGAATGGGGCGGCAGTGGGTCGAAAAATATGGCTCACAACAACGCCTCAAGCAAACACCTCTCCCTGTGTATTCTGTGCACAACGCAGACAAAGAGCAGTGGTGCACGCATGGTAACGTTTAACAACAACTCATCACTCTCGTCTTAGACCAAACGTTGAAGAAAAGCTTTATCGTCAATCAAAGCAGCCAGCACGCAAATCTTCGCTTACAGCGATTGCCACAGTGCGTGCGATCTTCATAATTTTATCTTCCTTACCTTTGGAAACCTCACGATCATGTGACGCAGGTTGAACAATTACCGCAAGCAAGCCAGCGCACGCCATTTGTCCGGGCGAGTTGGTGTGCTGCATGCTACGGTACCCCCCGCCTTCCCATTATTTTTCCTCCTTGTCACTGCACCCACTACCATTCCCGGCCCACATCACAAAACGTTCTTAAGCTAGAATTCTTCTTCAGCGCAACTTTCAGCCAATCTTGGCGGTGCAAATATTACTAGCAAATGAGGGAGATTGGCCAATAGTAATGAGAAGCACTGACGAAAGCTTTCGGAACTCGACCCTCGGTTTATTGTGTAGGTGATCCTCGTAACTATGCAACGAAGAAAATTTCACAATTAAACGTAACGCCGAAGAGGGATCACGAGACAGAGCTTCTCAATAGTAGAAATTGGGTCACTGTCTTTCGTGCAAGTAAATGAAGCAACGAAAGGCTTCGCTCTATATTGATCACGATCTTTTTTTTTACTCGCTTCCTCTATCGTAAGCTACTAAAGTTTGTTATTTTTACGGTAAGCCCGTTTCTCCTCAGCCTGTAGAAATGGGCTCGCCAACTCCAAGAAGTGCGAAGCACAGGGACGTACACGAAAGATTGTGTTTCCGTCAGTCGACACTGTACTTTCATTAACGGCTTCTTAAACATGGATGCAATAAGCTTCATACGGACGGCCTGTAATGGGATGTCCAACAATTTAGTTATTCTGTTGAAGAATTTCAGTGGTTAGCAGGGACCAAGCTAGCAGGGACCACGACGTGATATAATTTGTAACAGATTGATTATGTCGTCGTTGGTTCTAGTATTTCCCACCATTAGGCGCGGCGCACGTCCTTCTGAAAATAAAACGGGCGGGAGGGCAAGCTGTGGCAGCCCGGTTGGCGCATTGCAAGAAAAACCATAAGAATATGCTTCTAAAGGAGCGACAACATTTCACAAGTTTATCCGCAAAATCTGTGCACCGCACAGTTTGCAATGCACCTGAACAAGAGTGTATTTACTGAAACCTACCAGTAAACAAACACACAGAGCCCAATCCGCCGAGTGCTCAGGGTCATGCAAGGGGCTTATACACTTTGACTTCTGTAGTGGAGGCGGCTCTCCAAAAGAAAAACGAGACGCCACCTTCATGCTAGAGGGCACAAGCCAGAACCTCCTGAGGGTTGGTAATATCGATGAATGATTAGTCGAACAAAAGTATTCCACAATTCTAATAATCTTTGTAGATGTCAACCTTTCATTTATTCCACTGAATCAATTAGACCTGTTCGATTAATCGTTTTGCAGAGTTTGACAGGAATGGCGCTAAAATGTGGAAATCCTGCTGTAATTGTGACGGATATATCGAAAATTGCCGTAGTGTTTGGATTAACGCTAAGCACGCGTGATTTCGCTACTTCTCGGCTTCTGTTTAACAATTGGAACACCTGGGCTCTTGTGAATAATTAAGCAGTTAAATGGTTAACGTTTTTATTGGTCACATAGGCAGTGCCGTTTGCTGTGCAAGTAATATCAGATTCTCGAGATACACCACAGAAGTAGTTTACTGCGCATATGCCGCAATGAATGGATGGATGAAAAACTTTAATGAAGGTCCTGAGGTACGCGACTCAGCTCGCTACGGGCCGCTCCCATGTTGGGACAGTCGGGCCATTCCCAACCGCCGCATCGTGGGCCCTATGGAGAGCCCATAGCGGAGAGCCACTTGTCCTCATTAATTTGTTCTGTGCCTCGTAACGAGGGCAACGCCAGAACATATGGTCTAGGCTAGCAAAGTCATTGCACTGCCTGCAAGAACAAGTGGCATATGTGTCGGGATAAAGCTTGTCGAATAAAGCCGGGCTGGGATACGAACCTGTTTGCAATAATCTGAGGGTCAATGCCTGCGCACTATTTAACTTCTTGTGAGGAAGGGGAAAGTCTCTCCCGCCGAGATAAAAGTGCAGCGTAATTTCATTGTATGTGGTCGGTTGATCTCTGTTCTTCACCACTGCGGGCCCGCGGTGGAGTTCTCCATGGTCGCGGAAAGCGAGACATCGCGCCTTGGAGTGGGCCAGCTCGTTGTATTTTGTGGGGCCTCCCATGATGGCTGCAATGTGAGCGGGGAACCACGTGAGAGTGTGGGTTACGATGCTTTTGCCGTCCAGGATGTGACAGGCTTCCTTAGACAAGGCGCCAACGCTGAAGGCGTGCATGGCTGCCCTGGAGTCGCTGAAGATATTGGCATGTTTCTTGTCCAGGAGGGCCAAGGCAATGGCCCCTTTCTCAGCCGCACGTGACGACGTACTTCGTACCGAAGCGGCAGAACGGTCGAACCCCTGAGGTTGATCGACAATACCGTGGAATTGTTCCTGTTGCCATACCGGGTCACGTCAACGCAGCAGCTGCCGCAATGGAGTTCTGTCGTGCGGCATAGGAGCGCCACCACCCTGGCCTTCCTTCTTTCCATGTTGCGCTTGCGATGCATATTGCGCGGGGCGAGGAATAAGATGATGTCATTCTGCTCTTTCGGAAGGCCCTGGTAGGCGTCTTCGACAGTGCCCGGGGGGACGCCCATCTCTGTTAGGAGTCGTCTGCCCGCCCTAGTGCCGGAGAGTCTGAGACTCTGTGCCCTTTCTTGTGCTTCTGCAATTTCTTCGATTGTTTCATAATTACCCAACTGCATGAGTCGGTCGGTGCGTGTGTAGTTTAGTAGTCCGAGCGCGCCCTTGATCCCCCTCTTTATCATGTCATTTAGCTTGTCTCGCTCGGCCCTCTACCAAACGTGCATGGCCGCTACGTACGTGAAATGGCATAACAAGAAAGCGTAGACTATACTTATCAGATTCTCTTCATCATCAATATCATCATCATCAGGCTGGTTACGCCCACTGCAGGGCAAAGGCCTCTCCCATACTTCTCCAACTACCCCGGTCATGTACTAATTGTGGCCATGTTGTCCCTGCAAACTTCCTAATCTCTTCCGCCCATCTAACTTTCTGCCGCCCTCTGCTACGCTTCCCTTCCCTTGGAATCCATTCGGTAACTTTTAATGACCATTGGTTATCTTCCCTCCTCATTGCGTGTCCTGCCCATGCCCATTTCTTTTTTTGATTTCACCTAAGATATCATTAACTCGCGTTTGTTCCCTCACCCAATCTGCTCTTTTCTTATCCCTTAACGTTACAACTATCATTATTCTTTCCATGGGCACGTTGCAAGTGCTAGGCGGCGCCCTGTTTTTCCGACCCCTAGCGCCATCTGACGAATAGTTGCGCGAATGTGGTAGGATAACTCACGGCGTCAGCAGCCCGTGCTGCGTGTTTGGCGCCCTGTCAAACGGTAGCGATGGCGCGAAACAGCGTGCCGATATTAATTTTAACGGGGTTACGGGAATTACAAGATCTCCACAGCTTTTTTCGTGATAAGAATTTAGAGAAAGGAAGTCGTCTATTTGATGTGGGGCACGTCTACGACGTGAGGGAAGTGTTGAACTCGCACTGATCGGAGGTGACTGCTAGGTGTATTCCGGAAACGAAAAATAACGCACCAGCGAGATGCGTGAAGCTCAGCGTAAGTTACTTCGTTATCTGCGGCGTGGACGCATGAAATTATAGGCGACATTGATTCTTGAATATCGGTGACAGCAGACAAATCCTGGCGGGGAGCTGCGATTGCCGTGCTGGCATAGCCTGCAGGGAAGTGCAAGGACGGCGCGGTAGTTTCCCTGTACATGCAGGACGGCAAATACGAATTCAAAACATCTCATCCAAGAACGTGAGGCGTACGAACGACTCGCAAGACCTACCCGAGGTATTCTAACGTTGCTCTCCCCAAACACAAAAAAAGGGGGGAGGAGCTTACCAGTTGTGTTAGACTACGCTGGGAAAATATTTTCCACTAAGTTACTGGAAGTGCGATACTTTTATGTTGCGATTTTTCAGTGCGTGCAAAGGAGGTTTCAATAAACCACGCCGTCGAAAATTTTGGTGATCTCAACTGCCCCTTAGTTGATATGCTGGGTGCAGAAGGGTTTATGCCACCTCAAACAGCTGCAACCCCTCCTCAAATCTCGCAGCAAGCCCTAGCGCTCTCTGAATGGAAGAGGATTGGGAAAGAGTTCCACTGCTTTACTGCGGTACAGTGCGGGAACAAACTACTTTGTTTGCTGCATATCCTGGTACGCACTGCAAGTGTCCCGTTGCTGCCATCATTGCTGTACAAGCAAAGAAGTCAGCATTAACGCGCTTGGCATAACGCCGCAACATAACGCTCGTCCGACAGCTTGTGCCGTCGGACGAGCGCTATCCAGTGTTGACGCCGTTCTGCTTCATACGGTCGGCTTGGAAACCTGTAAAAGTTTGTTCCTCGTAAGTTGGTGTGCGTGCTGTTGCAGCCCACTACGTAACAGATCGTGTTGCACTTCGCCATTGCTCAGAAAAGGCAACAGCTAAGCGCGAAACAGTGCGCAGACAGGCTTTCCGAACGCAAGCGGGCCGGTCGTATCCTGCCGGTTCCGCGCTCGCCGCCGCGAGGGGCGCCCTTGTAGTCGCGGGAACTACGTTCGCAACCTGCCTATAGCTCGTCGCGTAGTCCTCAATTTAAGTAGAACCCTTTTCGTAAGCCTCCAGGTTTCTGCCCTGTATGTGAGTACTGGTAAGACACAGCTGTTATAAACTTTTCTCTTGAGGGATAATGGCAGCCTGCTGTTCATGATCTGAGAATGCCTGCGAAACGCACCCCAGCCCATTCTTATTCTTCTGATTATTTCAGTCTCATGATCCGGACCCGCAGTCAATACCTGTTCTAAGTAGATGTATTCCCTTACCACTTCCAGTGCCTCACTACCTATCGTAAAATGTTGTTCTCTTCCGAGACTGTTAAACATTACTTTAGTTTTCTGCAGATTCATATTTAGACCCACCCTTCGGTTTTGCCTCTCCAGGTGAGTGAGCATGCATTGCAGTTGGTCCCCTGAGTTACTAAGCAAGGGAATATCATCAGCGAATCGTAAGTTACTAAGGTATTCTCCATTAACTCTTATCTCCGATTCTCCCCAGTCCAGGGCTCCGATTACCTCCTGTAAACACGCTGTGAATGGCATTGGAGAGATCGTATCTCCCGGCCTGACGCCTTTCTTTATTGGAATTTTGTTGCTTTATTTATGGCGGACTACGGTGGCTATGGAGCCGCTATAGATATCTTTCAGTGTTTTTACATACGGCTCGCCTACACCCTGATTCCGCAATGCCTCCATGACTGCTCAGGTTTCGACTGAATCAAACGCTTTCTCGTAATCAATGAAAGCTATATATAAAGGTTGCTTATATTCCGCACATTTTTCTATCACCTGATTGATAGTGTGAATATGGTCTATTGTTTAGTAGCGTTTAGGGAATCCTGCCTCGTCTTTTGGTAGATTGAAATCTAAGGTGTTCCTGATTCTATTTGCACTTACCTTAGTAAATACTTTGTAGGCAAAGGACAGTAAGCTGATTGGCCTATAATTTTTCAAGTCTTTCGAGTGCCCTTTCTTAAGGAGTAGGATTATGTTAGCGGTTTTCTAAGATTCTGGTACGCTAGATGTCATGAGGCATTGGGTATGCAGGGTGGCCAGTTTCTCTAGAATAATCTGCCCACCATCCTTCAACAAATCTGCTGCTGCCTGATCCTCCCCAGCTGCCTTCCCCCTTTGCATAGCTCCCAAGGCTTTCTTTACTTCTTCTGACGTTACCTGTGGGATTTCGAATTCCTCTAGACTACTCTTTCTTCCATTATCATCGTGGTTGCCACTGGTACTGTATAAATCTCTATAGAACTCCTCAGCCACTTGAACTATCTCATCTATATTAGTAACGATATTGCCGGCTTGGTCTCTTAACGCATACATCTGATTCTTCCCTATTCCCAGTTTCTTCTTCACTGCTTTTAGGCTTCCTCCGTTCCTGAGAGCCTGTTCAATTCTATCCATATCATAGGTTCTTATGCCCGCTGTCTTACGCTTGTTGATTAACTTAGAAATTTCTGCCAGTTCTATTCTAGCTGTAGGGTTTGAGGCTTTCATTTTATTTTTATTTTATTTTATTACCTTAAAGACCCCATTCGGGGTATTACATAAGGGGTGGTTAACATGTGAACATAGGAAAAGGCAGGTGTTACATTGAAATACAAGTTTCAACAGTTTCTAGAAATTGTGAATGACATGTGATGGCAGCGACATTAATGGGTAGGTCGTTCCAGTCCTTGGCAGCTCAAGGAAAAAATGATGATTGAAAAGTGACAGTTCGTGTTCGAGGACGAGAAACTTGGAGTTGATGGCTGGTGCGCTGTGACATGCGTGAAGATGATGGCGTGACGTAAGGCGGGCGGCTTAGTGAGCTGTAAAAAAAAATTGTGATAAAGAGAGAGCGTGGCAATGCGACGACGAAAAGCAAGAGATGCCAAGCTAAATTGTGCCTTTAAGTGTGAAACGCTGATGTTATATGAATATGAAGAATGTGTGAATCTAGTCGCACGATTCTGAACCGACTCGAGTGCATTGATGATATATGTTTGATGAGGGTTCCAGATGGCGGCGGCATATTCCAGTTGTGGCCTGACAAATGATTTGTATGCGAGTAGTTTGACGTGCTGTTGCGCATGACGAAGATGACGCCTCATGAACCCAAGGGACTTGTTTCCTGACGAGATTACGTTAGTAGCATGCGCATTCCAGGAAAGGTCGTGGGACAGGGTTACGCGTAAGTATTTATAGGTTAGCACTGATTCTAGTGGGACGTTTGCAATTGTGTAAGTAGACAGATAAGGATTACGACGGCGGGAAATTGAAATAAATTTGCACTTGTTACGGTTCAAGGCCATTTCCCAATGGTTGCACCAGTCCTGCACGTTATTAAGGTCATTCTGGTGAGATGCTTGGACAGAGATGTTAGTCACAGTACGATAAATCACACAGTCGTCAGCGAACATACGAATAGGACAAGATACATGCAGCGGAAGATCGTTAATGTATATTAGGAAAAGAAGCGGTCCTAAGACTGAGCCTTCAGGGACACCTGAAGTGACAGGGAGGGGTTCGGAGGAGACGTTATTGACAAAGACGAACTGGGAACGATTAGTAAGAAATTCTTTTATCCATTGTACTACAAGAGGATCCAAGTTCAATCTAGATAATTTTATTAGCAAGCGGTTATGAGGCACTGTGTCAAAAGCTTTAGAGTAGTCTAGAAAGATTGCATCGGTTTGAACGTTGTTATCAAGATTAACGTGGAGATCATTAAGGAAGATAGCTAGTTGTGTTTCACATGAAAGCCCTTTAAGAAAACCATGTTGTGAAGGATGAAAGAAGTTTTCCGAGTCTAAAAAGTTCATGATATGCGAGTATATGACATGTTCCATGGTTTTGCAACGAACACAGTTAATGAAATGGGGCGGTAGTTTAAGGGGGAGTCTTTGTTACCTGCTTTGAATACTGGAACGCCCTTTCCCACTTTCCAATCATCCGGTAAAGTACCTGTAGACAATGATTGCGTGAACAACAGAGTGAAACATGCCGCGGATATATGCTTAGTATTCATTAGGATCTTTGAGTTTTTTCGTCTACACCAGAAGAAGTACATAATTTGTTTTTTTCAATGATTGATAGTATACCATCTACCGAAAATACAATGGGTGGCATATGTGATGTTATGTTAGTAGGTAGTGGAGAGTCTGGAGTGGTAGTTTCTTTTGTAAACACGGAAACCGTTTGTAAACCGTGGCGGTGTCGCCTGCTGCATTTGTCACGCTGATGGTACGAGCTTCTTTGGGATTTAAAATGCGCCAGAACTGCCGAAGATTTTGAGTAAGTAGCTTGGGCAGGTCGACGTTATAAAAAAATTTTTTAGCAGTGCGAAGGGCACTCAGGTAGGCGTTCTCTGCCGTGTAGTATTTCGACCAAGCCTCGGTGCTTCCAAGACGCGTGGCTAGCCGGAAGCGACGTTTCTTTTGGTTTTCAAGCTTCTTTAAAGCTCTGGTGAACCATGGCTTATTTTGATTAGTGTGCATAGTTATTCTTGGTATATGTTTGTGTACGAGTTCATTAATTTTATTTTTAAATAGTGTCCAGTTTTCCTGAGGCGAGCGCATATGGAATAATGTCTCAAAATTAGAAAAGAAGTCACCTAACTCGTAATAATAGCTTCGTAGTTCCCTTTATCATATAGGCATATAGTTTTGTTAGATTTTGGCTGTCGCATGGGTTGAAAGTTGAAGGTGGCATGGATTACTTTATGAACACTTACCTCACGGAGGTAAGTTATGGATGATAGACTGTCAGGATGGCTGCTTAGTATGAGGTCGAGTACATTAGATGTGTCTTTTGTAACCCGCGTCGGCTCTAGCACGAGTTGAGTTAAACTGAAATTAAGACACACATTAACAAATTCTTTAGCAGCTTCATTGCCTATGATTTAAGCACTATTGTTGGTCCAGTTGATTTGCGGAAAATTAAAGTCACCGAAAAGCAGGATTTCTGCGTTAGGGTGTTTTTCCCTAAGTTTGCTCAAGATGTTATTAAGTTTATGCGAAAAATCAGGAGTGTTATGTGGTGGTCTGTAACAAACGCCCAAGAGAACAGTCTGTGGTGAAGCGCGGCAGATTAGCCATATTATTTCCAAGTCAGTCTCAATGGTTGCAAGCGTGCAAGATAAATGGTGATGCGCGGCGATTAGCACACCACCACCTCGCGAGATTTCGTGGTCTTTCCGGAAAAGGCAGAAATTTGGCAAGTCAGCAAGAACCTCAGTATCGGTAATATCGTCAGTGAGCCAGGTTTCAGTTATTATCAGCAAATTACTGTTAGACGAGAACACGAGGTTAGACAGAATATCGCGTTTAGGAAGGAAGCTGCGTGCGTTGGCAAAGATTACGGAAAGGTAGAGGTTAGCTCGTGTCGATACCGTAGGGCGTTTCCTGCGTCGAGTTGGCTGCTATTGCAATTCTTTCACACTCTGTGTGCGTTCATCGGTAACATAGCGCTTATTACCCATAAACAGAGTTTTAAAGCGCAGGGAGTAAGGTGCTGATTTGCTTTTTGCGAATGAAAGAAGGTGTCTGCGGGCCAATTGAACAGGACGCGTAAAATCCTCGCCAACACTGAAGTTTGTTCCTTTGAATTTAGGGCCGTTAGAGAGAACAAGATCTTTTGTTTTATGAAAGGTGAACTTCACTATTATGGGGTGGTTAAGACTAGCTGCACGATTGCCCAAGCGGTGCGCGCGCTCGATTTGTTTAGGGTCAAGAGTGATGCTCATATGTTTGCGACAGTGGTCAATGATTATGGGCTCCAATTGCGCGAACGACTCTGACCCTGCAGATTCATCAATACCATAAAAAATTAGATTGTTGCGCCGAGAATGATTCTCGGCATCATCAAGACGCGCTTCCGGCCTCTGAATTGTGTGTGCTGCACGGGCAGCATCACTCTTCACGCTTTCTATATCAGAGCGCAAGGGGATTAAGTTTTGGTAGTGGGTCTCCAGGTTCGTCATGCGCACGCTAAGATCGGATATTGCTTTGTCAGTTGTTAGTAACTGAGACTTGAGGCCTTGAATCTCGGTGATCAGTTGCGATTGACCTGCGGATAGGCTCTTAAGTTCCTTTAGTACGGCTTGACTATCAGGTCCAGGGTTAGTTTCGATGTCACCCGCCAGCAACAATAAAGAGCGAATAACATCACAACACTGAACAACAATGGAAAGGCAGCAATGTGGGCCCGGCAGCTGCAGTAGAAAGCAATTACTTGAACGCTTCGTGAAAAGACTGTATGACTTCCTAACCTGCATGTAGAACATCAGCGGATTAGCGTTCTGTGTTGAAGCACAGCAGCCGGGCCCACAAAACGCCTCCGTGCGCGCCTGCTCCTTTATATCTGATGGGCGAATTGATGTTGGTGGCGATAGGTATTCCGGCCGCAAGTCGAGTGACGCTGCCGGGAACAGTGGCGCTGCCGGACACACGGACGGTGTCAATGGTCTGGAAGTGATGCTGGCATTCATTGGGTTGTAGAAAGCAGTTGTGTCGTAGTCGACATGCCAGGCAGGATGCGTTTGGGGTGCGTCTAGAAAAACCATAGCCAGGGCAGGGAACAGAACGTAGATTATCGTGGGAAGTGACACCTGCATGTAGAACATCAGCGGATTAGCGTGCTGTGTTGAAGCACAGCAGCCGGGCCCACCTTACATTGGCTTTCGTATTCCGTATTTCGTCTCCTGCGACAGCTTACTGGTTTCCTGTCTAATGGCGTTACCACCGACTTCTATTGCGCGCTCCCTAATGATGCCCATAAGACTGTCGTTCATTGCTTCAACACTAAGGTCCTCTTGCTGAGTTAATGCCGAATACTTGTTATGTAGCTTGATCTGGAATTCCTCTATTTTCCCTCTTACCACTAACTCATCGATCGGCTTCTTATCTACCAGTTTCTTCCGTTCCCTCCTCAGGCCTAGGCTAATTCGAGTTCCCATCATCCTATGGTCACTGCAGCGCACCTTGCTGAGCACGTCCACATCTTGTATGATGCCAGGGTTAGCGCAGAGTACGAAGTCTATTTTATTTCTAGTCTAACCCACCGCGGTTGCTCAGTGGCTATAGTGTTAGGCTGCTGAGCACGAGGCCGGGGGATCGAATCCCGGCCACGGCGGCCGCATTTCGATGGGGGAGAAATGCGAAAACACCCGTGTACTTAGATTCAGGTGCACGTTAAAGAACCCCAGGTGGTCAAAATTTCCGGAGTCCCCCACTACGGCGTGCCTCATAATCAGAAAGTGGTTTTGGCACGTAAAACCCCCCATATTTGATTATTATTTTTAGTTTCGCCGTTCGGGCTCCTCCACGTCTACTTTCGGCTAGCCCGCTAGCGGAAGACGGTATTCATTATCCGCATATTATTCTGTTCCGCAAACTCTACTAATAACTCGCCCCTGCTATTGCTAGTGCCTATGCCATATTCCCCCAGTGCCTAGTCTCCAGCCTGCTTCTTGTCTACCTTGGCATTGAAGTCGCCCATCAGTATAGTGTATTTTGTTTTGCCTTTACCCATCGCCAATTCCACGTCTTCATAGAAGCTTTCGACTTCCTGCTCATCATGACTGGATGTAGGGGCGTAGACCTGTACAACCTTCATTTTGTACCTCTTGTAAAGTTTAACAAGGTGAAATCAAACCTCGGCCCTCAGTTCCGAGCAGCTGCGAAGCAACTGTCCATGGCGGCGGTCAGACCTGCGACGCAGCAGAGGGTGCTAAGAATCCCTGGCTCCGGACAGGCCGCCATTGGAATATGAACCTGGCAACGTTTAACGCTAGAACGTTATCTAGTGAGGCGAGTCTAGCAGTGCTATTGGAAGAATTAGAGGGCAGGAAATGGGATATAATAGGGCTCAGTTAAGTTAGGAGGCCAAAAGAAGCATATACAGATTCTCTTCACTCAATGAAAAAAAAATTGTTCCAAGAGAGTCATACAGGGTGTCTCTCGCAACGGGAACCAGTGATTCAGGAAAAGAGGGTAACCGCAGCTGGGTGGAACCAACGACATATGGATCGCCATCGAGTAGGGCTCCTCCAAATATTTTTATATATAATCCGCTTAATAATTAATTACATTAGATCAGCTACACATGTTTTATTACTCTCTTCAGGGCCAAATTTGCTTCGTTACGTTGTAGAGGGGGTTCGACAATTTTTTTTCGATCCAACGTACATGCCGCGCACTGATTCCTTCTGCGGTTAAAGAAATCCCGCGAAATACGAAACAAATCCAGGGGAGTGCGCTCACGCGCTATTGTATGGCAGAGCTCTCAACCGTGCCTCGAGCCTATAGCTTATGAGGGACGACGGTGCTTCGTATGCATGTGCCAGCTCGAAGATGTTGACGCACTGAGAAACCGATGCCTAGAGCCGTGGCAGCTGAGTTCTTCACGGTCGGAGCGCGCGGTTGTTTCGCTCGATGCAAGGTTGAGAGCGCTGGAATATGTTAGCGCATGAACGCAGTTACGTTTTTTATTTCATATTTCGTGGTCTTTCTTTAAACGCAGAAAAACGCGTCTAATGACGAGGTGGTGCCGTTAGCCGAGCGCTCTGTTAACCAAGTAAGGACAAGCTTCCTCAAGCACCCATGAACATAGTCATAATACATATATAGATAGTCAAAAGAGGTACCGCAAGAGACTTGGACGCTCTGCTTACTAAAATTTCCGAACTTTCCTCCGAGATAAAAATTAATGTTTTGTCAGATAAGCAACGCTACTTTGGGGAGAAATTTCCTAAATTTATTTCAACATCTCCTGAAAAGCTCTGGTGGCTAATTTCTCCCAGTAAGCAAATTATTGATGCTTTCGTTGTGAATGGTGTTTTGAGTGATGATAGTGCAGTACTAGCAGATGCATTTACCTTCCATTTTAGATCTGTGTTTATGCAAGACAATGGTTCATTGCCATGCTTTCGTGCTTCATACTCCCCTATGTCTGACGTTACTATTAATGAGAATGGAATACTTAACATGCTCCTTAACCTTGATATTAAGAAATCACCCAGCCCTGATGGTTTGCCAAATGAATTCTGAAAGCGTCATGCACCATGGGTCTCTAAATATCTGAGTGTGCACTTTTCTAAATCACTAAATGAAGGCGAAATTCCAATCGACTTGAGAACGGCAGCAGTGAAACCAATCTTCAAAAATGGTAATGAGCAGCATGGCTTGAACTATCGTCCTATTTCTTTGGTTTCAACATCATGCAAGCTTCTCGAGCATATTATACACAAACATCTCAATGAGTTCCTTTCAAAGAATAAAATATTATCATCCCATCAGTATGGCTTCCGAAAGGGTTTCTCTACATGCACACAATTAGTAACTACTGTACATGATTTCGCTAAGGCAATAAATTCAGGTAAGCAGTTCGATGCAATCTTCATGGACTTCCCGGAAGCCTATGACAAGGTTTCCCCCAAAAAGCTACTCCACAAACTTGATGTTACTCTGGGTAATGCCAAAATTGCTACTTGGCTTTCTGCATATCTTTCGAACCGATATCAATATGTTTCATTCAAGGACCATGCCTCTCGGAGGCTTCCCGTTGAGTCTGGTGTTCCACAGGGTTCGGTGCTCGGACCACTGCTGTTTCTAGTTTTTATTAATGATATCGTTAATGACATTGGCGTGAAAATTAGATTATATGCGGATGATTGTGTAATGTATTCAGAAATAGATAACGTCAGTGATCAACTACGACTAGATGAAGCCTTTGAAAAAGTTCTAAAACGGTGTAGTGACTGGCATACGGCTATCAATTTTGACAAAAATGTATTTATGAAAATTTCGCGCACACTTAGAAATCTGCACTTCCAGTACTCGGCGTGCTGTCTTGCTATCTGAGGTTAGGCACATAAAATATTTTAGTATTTGAATTTCTAAAGATCTTAGATGGAACAAATATATCAACACTGTGTGCAACTCCGCGAATTAAAAGCTTTTTTTTCTCAGGAGGGCCTTGAGACTGACAACACCTGAAGTTCGCCTTCTTGCATTTAACGCAATTTTGCTGCCGCTTTTAGATTGCGGATCCATAATCTGGTATCCTTTCACTAAAAAAAGATATTGATAAAATAGAAGGTATTCAAAAGTGGGTGGTTCGTTACATATATAACAGCTTTGGGCGCACGTCAATAATAGCCTTGCAAAGCAGATCCAATCTGCCAACTCTAACCCAAAGGAATCGTGTTCTCAAATTAAAATTTTTGTTTCAGCTCATTAAGGGATACTGCAGCGTAGATATTTCTGAAATTATTTCCTTTTCAACAGGTTATGCTACAAGGCAACGGCATGGACTAACAATTACCCCCTTCACTAGCCGCAAAAACTGCTTTAAATACTCATTTTTCCTAGGGTCGTAACTGAACGGAATCAGCTGTCCGACGATGTGGTGTTGCAGCCATCCCTGAATTTGTTTATGTCCCATATTGTGTAATTTTCCTATTTTTCGCTCTGTTACATTTGCACTTGCCGTAGATGCATTGATTCAGTTGTAGTCGAAGGGTATCTTTTATTTTATGATATCTGTATTTTCTTTTTACCAGTACATGTAATTTTTCTTTTGTTTGCCCTGCTAATCATGTCATAATGATGAATCCCCATCGTGCAAAAATCCCGTAACGGTATTGCAGCATCTGTAAATAAATAAAAATAAATAAATAAATAATAAAGGGGACGCGGAATGCAGCAATAATGAAACATAGAGCACGTTGTGCCCACAACATGACGTGGTGCGAGGAATCTGAAAACGAGTAATGGCGCGAGGGCTACCATTCGCAATTCTGTGCTTGAAGTTCAGTTACGTCAGGGCAGCAGGATAAATTTGGCACCACTGGATAAAAGTCAAAGGCCTGCGCGACACACGCAGCACCGTCACAGCGTAAGATGGAGGAGCGGCTTCACAGGAGCTCCATTTTCTGTACCACGCACTACGGAGTCTTCACGGCGAAGTCTATTGGGGTCGTTTTCACGAGAACGATCTGAATTGGACGCTCGGTCTCGACGGCTAGCTGCGGCTTGCCCGGCTATCTGTACAGTTGTCTGCGGAGCCCGATGTTGCCTGGTTGCAGGCGCGCTTCGCACGATTCGCTTCTTCAGCAGCGATCCGTACCTTGCGAGTATGCGCCAGGACGTGTACCGAAGAGTAAACACAAGTATCCAGACCACGTGGCGCACATGTTACATCCCTTGACCCGTGGAACGGTACGTTGCTGCTGATGACGATAATAAAGAAGGTTTATTCACATCCCATTTGAAACGGGTGGTGACAAATAGTCACCTTGCCTGCTTGAGTCAGCCAGGTCCAGCTGCATGCCGCATGCAGCTGCTTACGCAACTGCTGCATGTCGGGACACCTGGTGGAACACAACGGAACTGCAATGCAAAATTTCTACGTATCAACGCTACGCGACGCGCACGCCACACCGCGTGTCAACTGGCACGATATGATGCTCATGATGATGATGATGATGATTTACTGGAAATCCCTTTGAAACGCGGCGATTACGTAATCACCTAGAGAGCTGGGTTAATCAGGTACGCAGTGTGTTGTTTTCCCGTCGTTCATGTATTCATCTCGTTAAACTTCTTTCTCAAACCTTCTATAACTTCCTTGTACCGCTACCTCTGCATCTACTACTCGGTGTTCTGCCTTGTGTAACAATATGCAACTGCAATGCATAATGTGCACGTATCGGCGCTACGCGGCACGCATGTCATATCGCGTGTCTCCTCGCGTGCTAGTACGCCTTTATAGGGCATTCTTCCGCTGTTTGCTAGCAAACGTGGGCTTGGCTCAGCAAGAATTTCATGTATGTACGTTGTAGACGGGTTCAAACTGTTATCCAATGAGATCCGCGTACTCGCCTATGCAGATGACCTAACCTTCTTTTGTGCGGACAAAAAAAATGTGTAGAGAATGCACTTGCCATAGCGCAACAGTTTTACTCAACTTCTGGTAAGCAGTAAACTTTGAGAAGAGTTCAGGGTTTTGGTTCAGCCTATGGTGAATGATGCCAACCTACTTCGCAGGTATTCAATGGAGGCAAGACATTGACTACTTCGGTGCGCCTCTTTCTCATTGTCGCAATAGTAATCTACACTGTACAGCGGAATTTGCAGAAGTACAACGTAAGGTTAAGAAATTGCAGGGACCGCAGTTGTCCATATTTGGCCGAACTGAAGCTTGCAATTTCTTTCTAGTAGTTCGACTCATCTATGTCCTTTAGGTATTACACTGCTCGCGGCATAGGTTGCAAGCATTCCATCGTGTATTTGCTACCTATTTATGGAGCTCACGTGTTGGGAGGCCAAGCGACGGGATAACGTTCTTTTTTTTCCTCTTGAGAGTGGGGGTGGGGTTTTGGCCTAGTTCACCTTTTTCTTAGGAAACTTGCCTCCCGGTTATTGTTCTTTCGTGATGTGAGCTGTCCGTTTCTAAAAGAGATGTTACAACTTCGATTAATAAATTATTTTCCAGAAATATAAGTGTCGTCATCTGTCAGCGATGCATCCCGTGCTCTTTCGGGCTTCTTGAAAGAGGTCATCCAAGGCTATCACTTTCTTAAGGCTCGCTCTAGTATGGATTATATTTTCACTGCCTCCCGCAAAGAAATTTCTGTTGCACTCATTGACACATTGTTTCCTGTTGCCCGTTATCGTGCGCCTTATTTGGAATGTCATTACCTAGATGCATTTATTCGTGTCCATCGAATAATCATTCCTCCATGGATCAAAACGTTTTTTCTTTGTGTTACATTCGGCAACCCTCCCTCTCAGAACTTGGTTAGAAGAATGGGGCTGTTTCGTGCTGTCGTCTACAAACTGTCGCTTGTGCCCACATGCTGAAACGGTCGATCACTGTCTTATAGAGTGTATGGAGGCCGGGTTCTTCATTCTCCAAAGAACACTTTAAAATAATTTAGATGTCACACCATACAGAATTCGTTTCGTACCTTCTAAAGATCCTGTGAACCACCATATGACATGTTCATGGCACTTGGCCTACATAGCCTTTGGCGCAGTAGAATGTGGGACATGCAACCTGAACCACCCCGAAGCACTCGATCGTTTCTTCAAGAATATGTTGCCTACGATCGTAGTGTGTTCGATGCACAAGAAACAGCACCGAACTGGATGCCATTATTGGACACTTGCACGTGCTTGCCTGACTGTTGAATGTGCTTTCAATCACCTTAAATTTCTGTAGCTCTCCGTTTTTATTTTCTTGCTGAAGGTTCTCCTCCCATGTAATAAAGAAAAAGAAGCTCACCTGGCTCAGTGGTAGAGTAGCTGACTCCAACGTAGCGGGCCTGGGTTCAAACCCGGCGGGAACTGGGTGTTTTCTTTCTTCATTCTCGGCTACAGCTGCTACGGACCCCGGCGGTGGTGTCGACGGCGGACACCATTGCCAACCGAAACGGCTGTTCGATTCAGACGATAACAGCTTACGCGGTAAAACACACTCATAGCGCCCCGGAGCGCTTGCATAGGCAATTGGTTGCAAAAGACACACTCAACCAACCCACTTTGCCTGCACATCAATCATTTGCCTACATTTACGTGGTCCTTGCTTTCACTGAGCATTAAAACAAGTTGTGTTCACTTCGTGGAGAACAACGGGTATACGTAGTATAACGCCTGGAAATAGCGAAATAAGGATTATTTATAAATATTATAGTTCAATATCACCTTTAAATTTCTTAATGTAGCCTGAAGCATTACAGTTTCACTACACGTTGCACTAAAGATTTGTATTTGTAGAAAACATAAAGTGAGTGTAAGGCGGAGTTATTCCGGGACATTGGTAAATGTTGGTGATAACGAAAGCATGGCACTTACGAACACTTGCTTCAGAATTTATTTTTTTTTACAGAAGCGCTTTTTGACTCACGAGCATTTACCTTAACACGCAGATTTTTCGTGGACGTGTGCTCATGTTTTTGTATATTGACCTAGGTTGCATATGCCGTTATGTCATGGGAGCGGCCTATTTTTCGTCGCTCGTGAAAGACGCTCGTAATGCTTCGGAGCACTTCAATATGCAACTTATTCTGAATGCCGCAATTGACCCACCGATTACCAACTTCGCGCACACATTAGCCACAACTCATCCCTTAATATCACAAAATAAAAGCAAGGGGTCCTGTATAGTTCAACCAAGACATCGGAGAAACCAAGTACACAGACCTGGTACGACACATGAAAATAACAAAAAAAACGACACTTTACTAATTCTTAGTAATTGTGCTTCTATTCACATAAGGAACAGGAAGGTGTTGCCTCACATTACACTTCATTTCCCCACGTTTTTGAATAAACTTGAAGTTGGTGTCTTGTGAAGTTTCAAGGTAGTAAGTTGGGCCAGTTGGTTAGGATTCATTGTAAGGTTCGTAACAGCGTAACACAAGACACGGACAAAAGAAAGCGCCGTGTTGTCGTTTTTACCTTCCTTTGGTCGGTGTATTGTGTTGCGCAATTACTATTCTCGTGAAGTTGTTTCAGGAATTCGAGAAATCTAGCGAATCACGGCACAATCCCACTCTGGAAATCTTAAATAGGTTCCTTTCTACAAAGGCTGCAATTATGTTACTGAGACGTATCGTTAGTCGCGCACAACGTGCTTCCTACTTCAACGAAATATGAGCACCCTGTCTCACATAGTTCATCAAGGAGACCTGAGAATAGCAACTAGAAGTCATACATACATTATTTTTTTAGAAAACGGCAGAAGATGAGTATTCAGCAATAATTTTCACATCCATACGATTTCGTATGGCACCATAAATTTTTGCTACACATCACCTCCGAAGTGGCACCCATTTTCTTCAGAAAATTAAATCCTTGCCATTTAGAATCCTCCCACAGAAGACGGAAAACTTTTTAGCGTTTCATAAGCGCGTCTAAACGGGTCGAAAACGAGGATTTAACAGTTTTTATTGACCGCGAGATTGAAATGGCTGTTTCAGCATTTACCTGCCTGTCGGCCATGATAATCTCCACATTTCATGAAATTATACACTTCGTGTGTGACGTTGTTTTTTTTTTTACAAAATTGTGAAACTGGCATACAACGTTTTGGAGTACTACTAGTCCCAGTAGCAGCTTCGCTGTAAGATGGGAAGTGCATTCCTCTGCGCCTATCGGATGAACCCCCAATCAATTAATAGAAACTTATCGCGAAGGCTATGCTATGTCTTACGGCAAACAACAGAAGTGACATAACCGACATGTTTTAAGCGTCGCTGACTATGAGGGGCGCTCACGAAGGCAATTTCAGATTTTTTTTTTCTTGACAAAGAAGTAGCAGCGCCAACTGTTATGTCGAGGGATTCGAACCATAAAATACAGATATCTGCGAAATTTGAGCAACCACAGAGCAGCCGTAAGCGCAACATAATTTTGCCCACAATTTCAAGAAAAAAGGGCGCGAACCTCCTCCAATGGCCTCCAATGGATGGCAGCGAGCCCGGCAAGCTATTGGCACTGCCGGGTCACAGAGGGAGCAAATTTCTAATGCTTCCTTGTTATTATATTGTATAGATGGCGCCACAAACCAAATATTCTGTGCTTGTCACTTAGGGTTGGCCACGACGGCTGTATATATATTTACTTGGACGATGACTGGTACCCTTCTTTATCAAAAAGTAATAGCACATCTTTTGTTCCTGGAAATAAAACGCATTCTGAGATTTTGACCACCAGAATCCAAATGCGAAAACAGCTCGGCATTTTCTGTCCACATGCGCCAACGACAAGGCGTTCCCTAAAGGAATCAGTGATGTCTAGTCACGTGATGCACCGTCGGGCGCGGAACGCGCTGCCCTGTGCCGCCATGAGGATCGATTGTGAAGACCTTCTGCTCTGGTCCCAATCTTCGCGACGATATTTTTTTCTGCATTGATGCATCGGAAAGCATATAGAATAGGGATGATTGAAACAAACACATAGGTTCAAATCAGCTGCGAAACACTGGACTCCAAATAGTTTGTGTTTGTGTGTGAGGGAGAGAAAAAATGCTGACGTCTAGAAGATTGCACGCAGTGGCGTTCTTAAAGAAAAGAAAGTACATTGATAAAGGTCCGGCAAATCTTTCCCGTAGCAAGCAGCCACTTTTGGTAAACAGGTACAGACGCCTCCATTCCGCGTTATTGTATTCTGCGTCTTGCCTTCTAATCACTTGCAGGAAATGTTAAACATGGGCGAAAGGAAACACAATCGATAGCACGCGACAATCAACAGCCTGTGCCAAGATTACGCGCGTGTGTTCTCTTTGATTGAATATCGCGTGCACTTGTGACAAACATGATGTTACTCTCTAGGTCGATATTCCGCACGATGGACTATTCATTCACATCTATGGTCCTTTTGGTGGCGCAGTCCAAATCAAGACCAAAGGCCAAAGAGAACCTGTTCTGTAGCCGCCGCAGGCAACACGTCTTTCAACTTCTCAATTCGATACCGGCATTGGAGTCGCCGGCAGCAAAGTCGTCCCTTTCAAAGATGCATCTGTCCCATTTTAAACAATTTATGGTTGTATCGCGTATATTGTGGCTTTCTTTCACGCTTGGAAGAGACATCATTTTCATAAGCGATGTACTCAGCAAGGTGCTTCGCGAAGGAGTTGACATTCACTTCCTATGTACTAAAAGCGGAGACTTTCAACTCTTCTTCGGGGAGCAGGTTCCTATGCCAGTTAAGCTGATGTCCTGGTGTAATAGTTGGGATTCTTACTTCCGGGAAGTTGAATCTGTCGTTCTTCAAAACCAACAAGCTGTCGTGATCACTTCGGCCATCATCTGGAACAACACGTTCTTCAGAGCGATAAACTTGCGAAGTGAAATATGCCCGCGCTTTACCTGGGTCACAATCGCTAACGAGGAGGTCGTGGAATATCCCAGAACAGGCAGAACGCCCTGCAAAGTCTGGACGTGCTTCGCGGCTCCGTCAAACTCGTCTGTCAACTTAGTTGACGTTAACTACTTTGAGCTACATTCCCTTAGGCAAGCCGAACATAATCCGTCACGTTGGTCTGGCCTTTCTCGCCAAAGGCTTTCTATTGGCTGTTTCATGCAGGTGTCGAAAACAGGCAAATCAGTTTGCCTGTCATATCAAGAACAAAGAGTCCTTAATGCACTCGCCCGACTGAACGCCACTTTCGATATTGTAAAAATTAACACTACTCAGCTCAGCCAGTATATCGCGAGACAAGAGATTGACGTCATGGCTCATCCTGTGGGACTCAGTCCATCGCGGTACCAGCGTTTCGACTTCACCCTGCACGAATTCGGACGTGCAACCTACTACGTCCAGAAGAGATTTAACCACAGCGGCGAACTGTTTTCCGGCCCACTGTCCTGGACTGCACTACTTGCTGTCTCCTTACTTGTCACCACAGGATTTTTCACCCTGCTCAACGTGCGCCTCGGACGCGAGCCCTCCGAGGGCATCACGCAGTTGGCCCTAGCCCTGGCGGCAGCCGTCCTCTTGATCGCCACCCCTGTTCGGAGGTTTCACGACAACCGCACGTCCAGCCGAACCGTGCTCGCATGCTGGCTGTTGGCCGGCTTCTCTCTGGCCGCCTACACTCAAAGTCTCCTCACAGCGACACTCAGTGCCCGACCAACGTGGGACGCTGACGACACCGCTGAGAAGGTGGTGCCGAAACTTCGGGACGGTCGCCTACTGCCCTGTGCCGAGCACGGCTCCTACTTTCACTACTTGGTCACCGCGACTTCTCCGAATCGAAGCGACGTCTTAGGCGCCATGGCGTTCGCTGTGAAGCGGTGGGCCCGGAACACTCGTCAGTTTGCCGTTGACTTCGAAGCTTGTGCCGAAAGGACAACCAAAGGAACGCATTTATTCCTGGACTGGGATCAAGACCTGTGTAAATTATCGCGCCTTACGGGCGGTGTAGTCGAGGCTAAATTCTCCGTGGTGAGTATACTCGCTGGATATCCGATCAGGAAAAACTACCGTTTGCGGTCACCATTCATCTCGCTTGTTCAGAGAATATTCGAAACCGGTTGGGATGTTCGTTATCGGAGATTGTCAATCTTCAATTGTTCAAACATCGTAGAAGCGGCAGTGGAGCATCCGCACACTAACTTGTTCTTGAAGTTGCATGTGACTTTGTATGCTTTTGCTGTGGTTGTCTTATTGGTGGAAATACTTTGCAACCACTTGGCGTCCCACTGACTAAGCAGTACATCAGGCTCAATGCACTGGAGCATGAAACAATATATACCTAGTTGCACTAATGTGCGATTGACTTTTGTGCTCTGCAACAATAACGAGTCTTTGAGACGTAGAGAAATGAGAACTTCATCGTAGTGTTCCGAAGTTAGAGACGCACTTCTGTTGATGCACTGCTCCCCAGATACACTCTTGTGCTGCCACAATAAAGGTAATACATGAGCCAGCTTTCCTGTTAAACAGCCCTAACGTAATGTTATGTCGTAATGATACGCAAATAAGCATAGCGGTGGGACGCCTCCCACCTCCCAAGACGACATCGTCCTTTATCGTGTGCCTTCTAACTTCTAAGCCTGCCATTTCTTCCTAAGTGGTGCGGCAACTGATGTAATCCTGCAAATCGTGTCTAACAAATCTATATTTGACTATAATGACAAATATCGCTCTTGAATTTGGAGAAAAATTAAAATCGCACAAAGGTCAATCGGTTTCCTCAAATGCTATAAAGAAAACTTTTCCTCTCAAAAACAGGGATTAGCGCACTTCTAAAGGGATTTACTAAGAGAAACAATATTTCCAATGCTTCGCAATTTGGCACATAACTGCGATCGCTCTACTTCCTTCAAGTGCATCTCTAGCATCAGCAGCGTATGTAGTTATGCAGCCACTGTCTGCGCAGAATTGTGACGACAGGTCGTCATGCGCGGCAAGCGAGACCTTAATCGTGCCCCGCATCTCATAGAAGTTTTCCAGTAAAAGGTTTTAGAAGTGCAATACTCGAATAGACCAAGCCTATACCTTTTTCAGCAGCGACTGCAACTCCTCTGTTACTTTTGCCTAAAAAGTAGTCTTTGAGTGCTAAACATCTGCTCGGAGAAAGTATATGTGAAAGCGAGAAAACTCAGTCGTGGGCGTTTCTTCGGTATGCCAATATTACCTGGTAGATCAGCTCAACATTTCTGTTATAGGCGCAGAGATTTAGTATAGAAGCAAGCACTTTTGTATTTATGTCATTACCCAACTTGTTTCGCCATGCTTTATAGAGACAATTCACTTGCAGCCAGAAAATGTGTTCCCTCATGGAACGAAGATTGTAGACCCCGGTGCACGCAAAAGAACATGCCGTATTTTCTGGCGTTTCCGAACAGGACATATTTAAAGCGATAGCGTTTAGGACCCCGTGTGGCGGAAAATCAGGCGTTGGCGCCCGGCTTCGACCGTCGCTTCGGAAATAATCAGTCCGAACCACGCATACTCAACGATGCAGGCCCTCCATGAAGTGCAAAGAAGTGGCTGAAATAATTGAATTTCTCAAAGCAAAATGCGTCATAAAAATCGTAAAGTACGCCTTACACACAACATAACGAAATGATAGCGCCGTATTGTAATTTGAAGATCAGAGAAAACATAATTCTGTTACGCGAAAACTCAAACGCAAACCTCTTTTAAAGCGACAGCGTTTTTCAACTGCTGTTTGCAGTCTGTCTTAGTAGGAGTGGCGTGGCCCCCTCGGTTCATTGCAAATGATCACAAAAAGAACCACAAAGCTCGCCTTCGTGCATAGCTTTCGCCGCCAGCGTTTCACGGTAAATATTAAATATTACGGTTACATAAGCTAGGTGCCGGAAAGTGTGACAAGCACTGAGGGATCTTTCAATGCTATCGCGGGCCACTCTCAAAGGCGCAGCTTAAGCTTCCTGAAAATATTTGTAGACTTTAAACACAAGGAGACGCGAGACAGGTATTGTCGAACTTCCTAAAGTTTTCACAAGGACCCGGCGATTCCATCAAAGAATGCGGCTACAAATCTTGCATATTAAAAAAAACTGAAGGCAGGGTGGAGATACCCCTGAAGCAGTAACTCTTGAACTGGTGCTTTTATTTAACTGCGACTTCTAATTTTCTTTCACGCGGTTGATTCAGCTGTGGTTCTTTTATGGATCACTTAGTTATTCCAAATATTCGGGTATTGCACGCCAAAACCGCGATCTGCTTATGAGACGCGCCGTAGTAGTCCGGATTCATTTTTTACCACGTGACATTCTGTAACGAGCACCCACACTTAAGTCCGCAAGGGTTTCTGCATTTCGCCCTCATCAAGTTGCGGTCGCCCTCAGCGGGATCGATCCCGCGACCTCCAGTTTAGCAGTGTGACACCACAACCGCTATGGTACCGCGGTCCGTCATTCCTTCACGTAGTGTCATGCTATCTGCACTAGCCTCGGATGTGCCTCCACTCGTGTGTGCAGCATTATCTCGGGATATGGAGGCTGGGATGGACGTGTTTGACTGCTTACTTCGTGAATTTCGTGTATCCGTCAGTGATACAGCCATAGTCGCCCGCCCATAGGGGAAAATAGCATGTTGTCAGCGTTGCTAGATAAAGGAAAACATGGACACAGCAGCTGCACGTGGCGTCGACATTTGACAACGCCGACAAAAGAAAAAAAAAGATGAGACGTTCGTCCGCACGCTCGTCTTAATAAAAATGAGTGGTTTCGTTCTCTTTCACTCTCGTACTACACCTTAATCAATATTACAGACGGGGCATGAACGGGAATATGCAGTTGGAACGTCACAACTCCCGCTCGTTCGTGTGGCGGCTGTTGCGCACGCATGTGCAGTATTACACAATTTTAGCAACGTTTGTGCACATTGAAAATTTGCTTATTTCGTTCCGAATAAATTTTTTCATGAGTTCAAGGCTTGTTTGTCCCACTTCTTTCCGTTTCGTTAACAGCTGCGTTGTTTCATTTTGTTCTTTTTTTATGAGAACAAGTCGAATTGCCCATTCAGCGAAGAAAATACCTGACGGTGTAGCTCTGGCTAAGAACGAACTACTGTGCGCCAGCACCGTTAATCCTAATTAAGGTTAACCCTAGTTCACGTTAACCCTAGGGTTATAGCTGTTCGGGAATTTCGCTAGTGCGGGCCTTTCTCGTGGCCTCGGCATCAGCGTCGATACAGCGTTCCTAGCGCGCCTGCGCCAACATCAGGTATAGTACTATAGATAAAAACCCTGCAACGACAACCACTCTCCACCAAACTTCGCTGCAAGAACACTGCCTTTTCCAACGACTAGAGTATATGATTTTACTGTCACACAATTCGCTTCCTGTTAGTGCATGAAACATTTATATTTATATGCGCGAACCTGGGGCTGCATGAAGAGCCTTCATATGGAGGCGAATTCCAGGTAGGTATGCTAGCCGTGCCTGGTGTATGTCTCCCATAGCAACGCAACGACAGCTAAAATCACATTGGCTGCCACATCATGAGCGTGCCTTGACGGAGCAGGGTGGGATGACAGGGATCTAAAGAAGGAAAGGATGCTTGAATCTGCAACCCCTGAGGGAGCACGGCGAAGCGTCGTCAAATGATAGGGAGAGGGAAGTGAGAGAACAGAGATAGAAAAAGGATCAGACTTGGCAATCAAGCGAAGCCTACAGAGCCAAATTACGCGAGTGTCATATGCGCCGACAAAGCGGGGGCTCCGGTGCCCGAACCCCCTCCAAAGTTTTCTGGGTGAGGGGAGGTGCTCTGTGCCTCCCTTGCTGATGTCCCATCCTTCCCCTCCCCACTGTACGGTTGTTACCAGAGTTATGTTACCCACATCGCTTCAGGTTTCTTTTGAGTTGTGTCTAAAGTTCCACTTAGAATTTGATTGTGGCTGAAAGCTTACTGCAGTATTGTTGGTGCGGATGTGCACGGTTCTTAATTCATACTTTTGTTTTATTTCTGTATATTCTCGCAGTAAGTGGACAAGACATTAGAAGCGCGAGTGGCGGCTACCTACTCTGTATTTTCTAACATCAACATTTATTGTTTGCATAGGGAACACCATGCACAAAGACAACATATTTACATATATACACAGGACAGCGTTTATTATATTTTTTTAGAGAATGAGGCAGCCAACTAACAATTACTTTTAATAATATGTATTGCCTGCACCTAGAAAATGAATATCTTGTAATTTCACATGGCTTCAAATTGCCTTGCCTAGTTTTTTTACCCTAAAAAAAACACTGAATAATTTACTGACCACTTCGGCAGACTCTTTTATCAACGGCGGGTGAAACGCACCTGAATGATATGTGTCTCACTACTGCTTCTCTCTGCAATCCGCAATGCTAAGCGCTCACGAAAAAAAACCTCTTCTAATAACTTATAACATTTATTATGAATGGAAACCTCGCCACTGGCGTGCAGAGACCCGCCGTGGTTGCTCAGTGGCTATGGTGTTGGGCTGCTGAGCACGAGGTCGCGGGATCGTATCCCGGCCACGGCGGCCGCATTTCGATGGGGGCGAAATGCGAAAACACCCGTGTACTTAGATTTAGGTGCACGTTAAAGAACCCCAGGTAGTCAAAATTTCCGGAGTCCCCCACTACGGCGTGCCTCATAATCAGAAAGTGGTTTTGGCACGTAAAACCCCATATATTATTATTATTATTTGGCGTGCAGAGGTTATCCATATATATATATATATATATATATATATATATAGAATTCACTCAGCAACCGATGTAAGGCCAAGTCGGATTCGCTCGAAAACAGATTCAAAAGTAGCCATACGCAGCAGCTCTTATACGCGGACTCACAGTATAAAAAAACTAAAGAGAGATAGGCTGCAGTTTCGCCGAAAATAGGGCAGCAGTATTAGTGATATTGAAGTTAATACACGAAGAAAACTTCTAACCGTATAAGTACGTCTAGGCGCCACACCCCAAATTGGCAGCCCTTTGTTTTGTTATTATTCAACCGAGAAGCAATCAATATCAACAGCCAATTTTCGCGCGCAACGTATTTCTGCGCGTCACTACTAGATGGCGAGAGGAGTCCATCGCGGTGGCTTATGGCGGTTTCATAATGTAGCTGGAAAAAGGAGCTGAAATGGCCCGGTCCTATGTAAGGCTCGTCAAAATGGCGACAAAAAAGTGCGGCCCTTACAGAAGTGTATACGTGATGTAGGCCACATAAGCAGCGGTAGTAAATGTATATTCCATGAAGGGGACTGAAGGATGAGTGGCTGGGGCCCTCAGTCCAGGGCTCCAGTGGCATTGCATGTCCATGGATTGGTAGAGGAGGGCCAGTTACAAAGGGCCAGTTACAAAAAAATATTTGCCGTAAGCTTCTTATTGAAGAAGTTCATTATTGTAGTTATTTTATTAGTGAATAGACTCGTTTAGCTTTCATTGTAAATGATGGCCACCTGCGTAGGTAGTTCATCTGTAGTCATGTGATTCGAGTAAATGTTCAGGCTTTTTTTCTAAAGAGAACTCTTCAAAGTACAAAAAGAAAGAACGCTCTCGATAAACAGTAGATGCATAGTTGTTTTTTGGCAAACGAGAAGTGATTTGAAGTCCTCGGCAAGCATATTTTCAAAGTAAGATTCCAGGTTATCCGGCTGCCTGCGTTCTCAGTGGGGCTTTTCTTGTTGTACCGCTTAAAGATCAAAAATGCGCGCATAGAGACCGGTGCCTTATTTCGCAACTAATAAATTTCGCAGCTGAACGCCAAGAGGGACCGGTTAGTGTGGACACTACATTTCCTCATTTTAAGAATCCGCATCCAGGGGGCAAGGGTCTAGTTCAACGATACACTTGCGCAAGCCATGGAAAGTCCGTTCACGGTGACAAGGTTAGCACCAAAACAAAGGATGACCGAAGATGTTGGCGCCCTTTCGTAGAACTTCCCTACTTGCGCGACGTGTGGAAAGAATATGAATACGAAACTCGCGCTGCCAGAGTGGCGCTCAGCACGCGTACTGCTCTTTCATAATAGGCGCGTCTGCTACGCGCCTACAAAAAGCGAACACACAAGCGAGAGTCCAACGTCCTCAGCAAGTTGTGCTAAACATCGTAATAATTCACGCATGAGAAGGAGAGAAACAACGAAAATAGTCCGCCAAGGTCACAAGTGAGAAAGGGGCCCGCGTCATTCTTTCCTTTGAAAACGGGTTCTGCTCACTCTCCTTCGTTCGATCTCTGGCTCTTCTCGCAGAGATCAAATTGCACCTGTGACATCGCAGCTTTTTTTTTGTGTGTGTGTGTGTGTGTGCTCCTTGTAGCCGCGGCGCAGAAACAGCGATAAATATTTCGAGCAATCTTACTTAGCGAGTAATAACAATGTATTTATTGTAAAGCAAAAATGAGTTACAATTTTATGATGACTCAGCCATCCTAATCCCTAGCGAATATTACTAGCTATTGACCACGTACATAAGTAGTTATTGAAAAAGAACTAGAACTGAAGGCAACTATCACGAACTATTCTTATCGCTATTGTGTTTGCATGCTGCGTATGTTGTGGAATAAGAGACGGAGCACTTTGAACTTAAGGAAACACGACAGACGTCCTTTCGCTTCGAGCGCATCAAGAAGACTGCCTTATTTTTCACTAGAAGGTATGGGAAATGGGAGAGAGTAGTGAGAAGGAGAAAGTCACAAAACACCATGCCACACAAACATTCTTGCACCACGTACGTGCGAAAAGCCATCGCCACAGGCCGGGCTGGCAGCGTCATGAGCCTCCGGGACATGAACGCCTGAGTGCAGAGGGGCTGTGCGGGGGCCCAAGGACCCGCGTGTCCGCAACTCCCCTGTGTGCAATAAAGTTATCACCACCACCTCCACACTTGGAACGCACCACCGAAGCACCGCACCGCCGGTTCGTTTGTATACGTCGCGCCCGCCAGTAAGGCACGTAGTTCGAGGGGTATCAAGTGTCCGGCGCCTCTGAGAAGAAGTTCTCCTTGCCACTTCGTCGGTGGCCCGCAGCGCGGGGTTTAGCAACTGTCTGGCGCCGCTGGGGCGGGGCACCCTGGCTCCAGAATGGAGGATATACAACAACCTCCCCCGGATGAGCGAACTATTATTGAGCTCATTGCTCTACAATCTCCAAGGGATACAGCAGCTGTATCGGTCGCTTCACCTCAGTTCCCCCACTTAATACCAGTTTGCAGGACCGCACCCTGCCGTCTCTACCCTTCAATGTTTCCTTAATTCTGGCGGTCTTCCACATGTGGCGTTTCAAGCGGTCTTCCCTCAGCAGCACCAATGCGCCTTTCTTCAGATCACTCGATGTCGTTGGTGGGCACATATGTGCCGATCTGAGCTCCAATAAGTACTCTTTCCGCCACCGTCTCCAGAAACTGTCGGCCATGGCAGTCCGGTACTTCCAGCGTCGTGAGAGATGCATGCCACCGCCAGCAATTTCGTCCGGCAGCAGGTGTGGAGGAAGGGTCGTCAACCTTCTTCCGACAAGGAAATGAGCCGGTGACAGTGGTTCTGGCTCTTGAGCATCATCATATATGAAAGCCAAAGGGCGTGAGTTGATCACGGCCTCCACCTCATAAAGAACGGTGGTCAGTTCTTCGAAACTCAAGCTGCTCCGACCTAACACCTTTCGCAATGCTACTTTCACAGATCGCACCATCCGCTCCCAGAATCCACCCCACCAAGCTGCCCGTTCAACAATAAACTTCCATCTGATCAGGTTTCCGGCGAAGTATGACTGCAATTCCTCGACTTGCAACAGCCTGAACATTGCTTTTAGATCCCTGGCTGCATGCTTGAATGTGAGCGCGTTGTCCGAATACACCGTCGAGCAAATTCCACAACGTGCCACAAAGCGTTTAAAGGCCAAGAGGAAGGCTGTAGCCGACAGGTCGCTGACGAGCTCAAGGTGGACGGCACGTGTCACAGCACAGGTGAAAATAGCGATGTAGCATTTTTTGCTGTCGCGTGACTGTTGACAAATCAAGGGCCCTGCAAAATCGATGCCAACGATGTCGAACGGGTTTCCCTTTGTCACTCTGTCAGCTGGAAGTGGTGCTACTGGCTCCGTAGCGGGAGGGCAACTTTGCTTGTGACAGACGAGGCACAGCTTGATAATTTTCTTTACGGCCTGACGTCCTCGAATAATCCAATACGATTCTCGCAGCTGTGCTAGAGTGTCCCGTACGCCCGCGTGCAGCATTCTCAAATGTTCCTTCCATATGAGCAGTGACGTGAGGGGGTGCTTGCCAGGGAGAACGATGGGATGCTTAGTCTCTTCGTTGTTATCACTGAATTGCAAGCGTCCACCAACTCGCATGAGGCCCTCTTTGTCGAAGTACGGGTTGAAAGGCAAAACAGGAGAGCTCTTGTGCAGCGGTCTTTGATTCTTCAGGTTTGAAATGTCGTCGCTGAACGCATCTTCTTGAGCTTCAGCCAACCAGTATCTTTCGGCGCTGATTACTTCCTCAGCTCGTAATGGGCCGGTCGTCCTTCCTTCTTTGTTGTGGCAGTTGTCGACAAAGCGGCGGACCCACGCGGTTACTCGCACGACTCTGCTGAATGAACTATAATTCTCAACATTGAAAATTGCCATGGATGACGATGATACTATGGGCATCACCGTCACCTTTCGCTCTTCCATTTGGCACTCCCCAACCTTCGAGCTCGGCTCACTTATCGTTGGCCAACACGTGTCATCCTCCTGAAGCCAACGGGGTCCTTTCCACCACAGTTCGCTTTCCCGCAGGGCCGATGGGAGAATGCCGCGGGTGATTAGGTCAGCGGGGTTGTCTGAGCCTGGGCAGTGTCTCCAATCCCTGGGATCTGTCAGCGCCTGCAACTCTGAGACTCGATTTGCCACGAAGGGCTTCCATCTGGCAGCGTTTCCCTTGATCCAGTACATAGCTACTGTAGAGTCAGTCCAGAGGATGGTAGCAACGCCCTTCAGATCCAAGGCCTTGGCAACGTAGTGGCATAGTCGCGCGCCAATAAGGGCTCCCATCAGCTCCAATCGGGGTAGCGAGAGGCGTTTCAAAGGGGCCACTCTTGATTTAGCCATGACCAAGCTGACATTTGTTAGTCCGAACGGAGACTTGGTCACGATATATGCGACAGCACCATAGGCCTTCGGGCTTGCGTCACAGAAAACATGCACCACTTTCTCCGTAAGATCGTTTCTAAAGTCTGCCGCTAGCAGTCTTGGAATAGACACTCCTTCAATGCATGGAAGCTCCCTACACCAGCAGTCCCACTCAGGCTGCAATGTTTCGGGCAAGGGATCGTCCCAACCAATTCCCAACTCCCACAACTTCTGGAACATTACCTTTACGCATAATGTTGTGGGAGCAATAAATCCAAAAGGGTCGAAAATTCTTGCAGAGACCTGCAGCACAAATCTCTTGTTGTCAGCTCTTGCGGAGAGGAAGTCGATGAGTGAAGTTAGGTTGTATTCAAAGTGGTCAGTCTGAGCATTCCAACCCACTCCCAATACCTTTGTAGCTGCAGCATGTCCAGCATCACCGTTCCTTCTCTCCACATTGCTATTCTCTAAGAAGTTGACGAGATCGCGGTCGTTCGACATCCACTTGTGTAGCCGCATCCCTGCTTGAGACAATATATCTTTGGATTCCTGGCACAAGACTTTACCCTTGTCAAGGCTGTCAACCCCAGTTACAAGGTCGTCCACGTAAAGATGCTTGCGCAGAATACCTGCAGTTTCTGCATACCGTTCCGGCAGGCCTTCAAGATGATGTTGCAGCGTTGCAGCCAAGAGAAATGGGCTCGACGTGACACCGAACGGCACGCGAGTCATGCGATAGGTCACCACAGCTGGAAGCTCTTCCCCTTTCTTTGGCGTCATAGCGTACCAGAGAAACTGCACAGCGTTCCGATCGCGCTCTGAGAGGGATATTTGGAGAAAGGCCTTTTCAATATCCGCAACGATGGCAATGTTGTAAGTGCGGAAATTGATCAGCAGATCAATGAGCTCTGGGTTTAGGTTTGGGCCACTTTCCAAAACACTGTTCAGTGAGAGGCGATTTTTGGCACTTGATGATGCATCGAATACTACCCTCAGTTTTGTCGTCTGGCTTTCGCGACGAACAACTGCTTGATGTGGCATATAGTACACCGGACCTTCCGACGTGCAGTAATCCTTGCTGGCTCGCTCTGCATAGCCCTTTTCTATGTAGTCTCTTATGCAGGCGTCGTATTCCCTAATCAACGAATCTCCCTCCAAGAGGCGCTTTGTCTGTGCTTTAAGACGCCTTGCAGCGCACTCGTAGTTGTCGCCAAGCTCGTAAACCATCGAATTCCAAGGGAACGACACCTTATAACGGCCATTCTCAAAGTTGACGGTTTCTTTATAGTGCTGAAGGACTGCGTCCTCGTGACGAACTGGCTCATGTTCCTTGATACCGATGTGCTCGAGCTCCCAGAAAGACTTTAGCTGTGCTGATATTTCCTTGTAAATTTGTTCACTCACTCCTATCCGCATCACGCCAGCAGCCGAGGAGCAGACTCCTGTTGACTTCCTTGTGCCGACCTGGCCCTGGACTGTCCATCCGAATACAGTCTCCACTGCCATCAATTTGGAGCTGAGACGCTTAGTGGATCCCGTGACAATTTCCCAGTAATGATCAGCGCCAATCAAAAGGTCAATATTTTCACTTTCGCCGCCCTGCGAGGCGTCTGCGACTTGGAAGTGAAATTTTGAAAGTTCAAGCAGAACAGAATTTGATGGAGCAGCCATGATATCTGCACAGATGCAAGGAACTTCCAGCGCTTCCACTCGCACCCCTTTTCCGTCGTACTGGCTTCTGAGCCACAGCTCCACTCGACGCGTTTTTGTGCACGTTATGGCTGATTGCTCACCAAATGCAAATATTTTAAGTTCATCTTCTCCCAGCACTTTTAACTGCAGCTTTTCGGATAGGTTGCGATGGATGAAGGTTCGCTGACTACCACCGTCCAAGAGAAGCCTGACAACTGTGCGTTCATGTGGACCCTCTGTCCAAGCTCGCGCTGTCTGTAGGAGAAACTGCTGCTCTCCTGTGCACATCAAGTCATCTCCCGTGCCTAATGAGGACTTCAACACCGTGGCTTGCTCAATCACCGGTGACGAAGATGCATCCCTTTCATCGGTGTTGCGGCGTCTCCTAAAGTCAGGGTCGCACATTGTCGTTAAATGTCTGCCCTTGCAATGCGCACACCTGAGCCACTTAGCTTTACGGCATTCTCTTGCCTCGTGCCCTTTTGTTGTACACCGGAAACATCGATTGTCACGCTTCAGCACTTCTCTCTTATCCGCCACAGACATCTTTGCGTTGCAGTTGCCGGTCTCATGGCCGTTCGAATTACAAAATAGACATCCTGTGCTGTCCTTGATCGTGGTGTGCAGTGCCGCTGCAGTAGACATGTTCGCCGCTTTAGTGTTGCTGCTGCGCCTTTCCTTTACCAATTCGGCACTGCTGTCTCTCGGAGCTTCGGCCCGCTGTATGATCTCCCGCGTCGCGACCTCTTTTCTCAAAAAACGCAGGAACTCCTCCAGCTCACTTCCCTCGTTCGTAGCCTCGCTTTTTCTTTGGTATTCCAGACGAAGGTCGGCAGGCACCGCTTTCTTGATTACGGTCAGTAACAAAGTTCCGTAAGTGCCAACACTCACGCCTAAAGAAGTGAGGCTGCGTACACCTGTCTCTACTTCGTCGACGAGGCTGCGCAGTTGACCGAGATTCCGTGAGTCACGCACTGGCTTGATGTTAAGCAGCCGTGACATGTGATCTTCTATAATAACTTCCTTTCTGCCGAACCTCTCCTTTAATAGCGAGAGAGCGACATCGTAGTTGCCCTCCGACAAGTCAAGTCCTGCTACCGCAGCCGCCGCCTTTCCTATCAAGTAGCTGTTGAGGTACTTGAATTTGTCTACGTTTGAGAGATTCTGGTTAGCGTTGATCGTCGACTCAAACTGACTCCAGAACCCTTGCCACTCCCGAAGCTCTCCGTTGAATTTGTTGATTTCGAGCTTTGGCAGCTTTACGGTGGGGCGTATCTGTGAATCGTTTGCGCTAGATTCTCTTTGATCTGAGGAGTTAAGTGTGCGATCTGATGAAACACTTGAGCAGCTTAAGTAGCGTAGCATGCGTTGTACCTTTGTTTTCGCCACGCTGATCTTTTCTCTGTACATTTCGGAGCATGCAATTTCCTCTTCGAAAGCTTCATCTTCAACGCCTTTTTCTATCTCCCGATCTAGCTCTTTCAGTGAGTCCTCTTTAAGAGTAAGAAGATTTAGCTTTTCTTCCAGCGCACCGATTGATGCGCTGTCGTCCATGGTGGATACTTCATTGATCAGCTTGGTTGTAGATGATCGCGCCACGGCCCTTTTTCGCTTGACTCTGTCGAAGTCCATCTTTTGAAGTCCCTATTCCCGGGTTTCGGCACCAAAAATTGTTGTGGAATAAGAGACGGAGCACTTTGAACTTAAGGAAACACGACAGACGTCCTTTCGCTTCGAGCGCATCAAGAAGACTGCTTTATTTTTCACTAGAAGGTATGGGAAATGGGAGAGAGTAGTGAGAAGGAGAAAGTCACAAAACACCATGCCACACAAACATTCTTGCACCACGTACGTGCGAAAAGCCATCGCCACAGGCCGGGCTGGCAGCGTCATGAGCCTCCGGGACATGAACGCCTGAGTGCAGAGGGGCTGTGCGGGGGCCCAAGGACCCGCGTGTCCGCAACTCCCCTGTGTGCAATAAAGTTATCACCACCACCTCCACACTTGGAACGCACCACCGAAGCACCGCACCGCCGGTTCGTTTGTATACGTCGCGCCCGCCAGTAAGGCACGTAGTTCGAGGGGTATCAAGTGTCCGGCGCCTCTGAGAAGAAGTTCTCCTTGCCACTTCGTCGGTGGCCCGCAGCGCGGGGTTTAGCAACTGTCTGGCGCCGCTGGGGCGGGGGACCCTGGCTCCAGAATGGAGGATATACAACAGCGTAGAGTATGTAAAAACTATCAAAGAGAACTTGTATAAGTGATAGACTACATGCGGGTACTTCGGCGATAAATGCTAATACACATTCTATTTTAGCAACGCCACGCCAAAGCCACTAAGCAACCATGGCGCGTGCCACCGGCTTTTTTACTTGCAGTGTTCCGTAGTATGACAGCGGCCGTCAGACCGGCTTCTTAAAAACCATGATATGCGAACGCCGACATCCATGCGCTACCATACCAGGGGGGGGGGGGGGGGCACGTTCAATGCTATATTGGTGCGTGAGTGAGTGAAACACTTTATTTGGTCCACTATAGACGTAATGAAACTCAACGTAACGACTTATTTATTGTAACCCGAGATTGTAAGCCGAGCTGTCTGCCGAACATCGGCAGAGAGCTCGAAGTCGGCACGGTGTGACAGAGACGCCTACACGAAGGTAAAAAAAAAATAACGCTGTCGCTGACAGTCAGCAGATCGAAATCGTGTCGGGTCGGCATAGGGTTAGTCAACTTAGGGGTTGAAACAAAATGAAATCATTGCAGAATCAGATTTCTCAGAAAAATTCATTATGCTTGTCTTATATTTCAAACTGCCGGTAATGCCGTACCCAACTGCACGTCATGTTCAACTGAGCAGCTTGTATATATAAACGGCCGCTTTCCGTTATGCAGTGCACTACTATAACAATACAATAGGGAATTCAAAGCAACGACTTGCCTCACGTACACTTAGAGGTATATACGAATTTGCTTTGTTTGTTGAAGGACATAAGTGTGCTACAACATGCACTACTCAATTTTAATGCGTTGAAAACATGGTGAGACTTCCAAAAATAAAATATTTCCTTGCCTGAATCGACTTCGCATATTTACAGGCTCTCCCGTAACGGGGCGTTTATATTGACCGAAAGATACAGAGGTGTTAAGCAGAAGTTACCCCGTGCGTTAATTCGCTCAGGAACTGGTGGCCCTCTGCTCAACAGCCCCGACTCGGCAGCAGCAGAATCATTCGGAACCCTCCTCACTTGTATCGGACATGCCCTCGAGAAATCAAAATGTTGTTATGCATTACATTCGAACAGAAACGACTATTAGGTCATATCTAGTAGTCAATTCAGGAATCACATATGATCTCAACAGCATATAGCATTACATGAGACTTGTATGTTTCTGCTTCATTTCACATGCTGGCACACTGAAGGCGATTGCCAAACCAGCCATGGAGATTATATTGGTCTGTACTTCCCAGTCGCCCCGATCAAGTCCGAATATACGTAGGGTAATATCTTTTCTCTTAGCACTTTTGTTCATATTAATTTTCTATCGCCGGCACGATTCCTTCTTTCGGAAAGCCCACTGGTACACCTGGGGTCAGTTCCATCTATAGAGCTCAAGAATTTCTGTACACTCTTATTTCCATCGGAGATAAGGCTCCGGCCACAGGCGGTCGGTCGAAGCAAGCTGCCGTGCCCACTCCCTTGAACTCGGCACCACCATATGCGAATGGCATGGTGCTGCCGCCTTTGTTACTGCAAACACGCTTATTCCCGTCGAGGGTTATCACTTCTTTAATTAGTGCATTTCGTGTATCTGAAAACTTTTCTGTTATTACATATCATGGATATGTCTATGTACTTTGATTTACCGATAAGTTTACTCATCCGCTTCTCTTTTTCGCGCCACGCACCTAATAAACCTGGTTTATTTCGCTATAATATTGTTTTCTTCGATTATTGTGCGTCACCTTCAATATGCCACCAAGAAGCTGGCACTAAAGAAAACGATGGAATTTTCCCTACGTTTCTCCACGCTGCAAATCGGTGGCTGCTGTGACACAATTACGTGTTACGTTTAGAAACCTGTTTTGAAGCCAGCAGTTCACCTGGCTAAAATTACAATTGGTAACAGCCGACAACAGCCATGGGCACACCAACGCAAATAAAGACATTTAAAGACATATACTGTAGAAGCTCTCTACAACAAAATCTGGGCGTCCGAGCAACGAACGTGCTCTCGCTAGCAGATGACGAACTTCATAACGACAAAATTGAAAACGTCGAGTTGCATAACCAACACCTCAAATATATATGTCTGGAAAAAATGTCGTGAGCATAAATTTGCAGTTGAAATAAACCACTGCTTGAAGAGCGTACAATGCGCTATCGGCCTCGGCGCCCGCGAGGAAAGTTCATTGAATATGACGCGGTGCGCGTCCCAGCCCCAATTTAGCTCGCTCGCAGCGCCTTCGCACGATTTTTCCACACGCGGCGCCTGAGTGGGAAAGCACCGTCCGTCCCTTTCGACCTCACGTTAGTACACTTTACCCCAGCCACAAGCATCGTTCTCATTTCCACTTCCACTGACTTGACCAGATTCATATCATTACAACCCTCGCTCTGTCTACAATATGTACAAAGGCGGCTCCTACACTTGACACTCAGCCGGCTCAGCCTCATCATCATCATCATCATCATCAGCCTGGTTACGCCCACTGCAGGGCAAAGGCCTCTCCCATACTTCTCCAACAGCCCCGGTCATGTACCAATTGTGGCCATGCCGCCCCTGCAAACTTCTTAATCTCATCGACCCACCTAACTTTCTGCCGTCCCCAGCTACGCTTCCCTTCCCTTGGGATCCACTCCGTAACCCTTAATGACCATCGGTTATCTTCCCTTCTCATTACATGTCCTGCCCATGCCCATTTCTTTTTCTTGATTTCAACTAAGATGTCATTAACTCGCGTTTGTTCCCTCACCCAATCTGCTCTTTTCTTATCCCTTAACGTTACACCTATCATTCTTCTTTCCATAGCTCGTTGCGTCGTCCTCTATTTGAGTAGAACCCTTTTCGTAAGCCTCCAGGTTTCTGCCCCGTAGGTGAGTACTGGTAAGACACAGCTATTATATACTTTTCTCTTGAGGGATAATGGCAACCTGCTGTTCATGATCTGAGAATGCCTGCCAAACGCACCCCAGCCAATTCTTATTATTCTGATTATTTCCGTCTCATGATCCGGATCCGCCGTCACTACCTGCCCTAAGTAGATGTATTCCCTCACGACTTTCAGTGCCTCGCTGCCTATTGTAAATTGCTGCTCTCTTCCGAGACTGTTACACATTACTTTAGTTTTCTGCAGATTAATTTTTAGACCCACTCTTCTGCTTTGCCTCTCCAGGTCAGTGAGCATGCATTGCAATTGGTCCCCTCAGTTACTAAGCAAGGCGATATCATCAGCGAATCGCAAGTTGCTAAGGTATTCTCCATCAAATTTTATCCCCAATTCTTCCCACTCCAGGTCTCTGAATACCTGCTGTAAACATGCTGTGAATAGCATTGGAGAGATTGTATCTCCCTGCCTGACGCCTTTCTTTATTGGGATTTTGTAGCTTTCTTTGTGGAGGACTACGGTGGCTGTGGAGCCGCTATAGATATATTGCAGTATTTTTACATATGGCTCATCTACACCCTGATTCCGTAATGCCTCCATGACTGCTGAGGTTTCGACAGAATCAAACGCTTTCTCGTAATCAATGAAAGCTATATATAAGGGTCGGTTATATTCCGCACATTTCTCTATCACCTGATTGATAGTGTGAATATGATCTATTACTGAGTAGCCTTTACGGAATCCTGCCTGGTCATTTGCTTGACAGAAGTCTAAGGTGTTCCTGATTCTATTTGCGATTACCTTAGCAAATAGTTTGTAGACAACGGACAGTAAGCTGATCGGTCTATAAATTTTCAAGTCTTTGGCGTCCCCTTTCTTATGGATTAGGATTATGTTAGCATTCTTCCAAGATTCCGGTACGCTCGAGGTCATGAGGCATTGCGTATACAGGGTGGCCAGTTTCTCTAGAGCAATCTGTCCACCATCCTTCAACAAATCTGCTGTTACCTGATCCTCCCCAGCTGCCTTCCCCGTTTGCATATCTCCCAAGGCTTTCTTTACTTCTTCCGGCGTTTCCTTTGGGATTTCGAATTCCTCTAGACTATTTTCTCTTCCATTACCGTCGTGGGTGCCACTGGTTCTGTATAAATCTCTATAGAACTCCTCAGCCACTTGAACTATCTAATCCATATTAGTAATGATATTGCCGGCATTGTCTCTTAACGCATACATCTGATTCTTGCCAATTCCTAGTTTCTTCTTCACTGTTTTTAGGCTTCCTCCGTTCCTGAGAGCATGTTCCATTCTGTCCATATTATACTTCCTTATGTCAGCTGTCTCACGCTTGTTGATTAACTTCGGAAGTTCTGCCAGTTCTATTCTAGCTGTAGGGTTAGAGGCTTTCATACATTGGCGATTCTTGATCAGATCTTTCATCTCCTGCGATAGTTTGCTGGTATCCTGCCTAACGGAGTTACCACCGACTTCCATTGCACACTCCTTAATGATGCCCACAAGAGTTTCGTTCATTGCTTCAACACTAAGGTCCTCTTCCTGAGTTACAGCCGAATACCTGTTCTGTAGCTTGATCTGGAATTGCTGTATTTTCCCTCTTACCGCTAACTCATTATTCGGCTTCTTATGTACCAGTTTCTTCCGTTCCCTCCTCAGGTCTAGGCTAATTCGTGTTCTTACCATCCTGTGGTCACTGCAGCGCACCTTGCCGAGCACGTCCACATCTTGTATGATGCCGGGGTTAGCGCAGAGTATGAAGTCTATTTCATTTCTAGTCTCGCCGTACGGGCTCCTCCACGTCCACTTTCAGCTATCCCGCTTGCGGAAGAAGGTATTCATTATCCTCATATTATTCTGTTCTGCAAACTCTGCTAATAACTCTCCCCTGCTATTCCTAGTGCCTATGTCATATTCCCCCACTGCCTTGTCTCCAGCCTGCTTCTTGCCTACCATGGCATTAAAGTCGCCCATTAGTATAGTGTATTATTTTTCACTCTACCCATCGCCGATTCCACGTCTTCATAGAAGCTTTCGACTTCCTGGTCATCATAACTGGAGGTAGGGGCGTAGACTTGTACAATCTTCATTTTGTACCTCTTAATAAGTTTCACAACAAGACCTGCCACCCTCTCGTTAATGCTATAGAATTCCTGTATGTTACCAGCTATATTCTTATTAATCAGAAATCCGACTCCTAGTTCTCTTCTCTCCGCTAAGCCCCGGTAGCACAGGACGTGCCCGCTTTTTAGCGCTGTATATGCTTCTTTTGGCCTCCTAACTTCACTAAGCCCTATTATATCCCATTTACTGCCTTCTAATTCCTCCAATAGCACTGCTAGACTCGCCTCACTAGATAACGTTCTAGCGTTAAACGTTGCCAGGTTCATATTCCAATGGCGGCCTGTCCGGAGCCAGTGATTGTGGCGGCCTGTCCGGAGCCGGCTCAGCCGACATCCTCTTTAACCCACAGGGACATATAAAAAGAAACCGATCAGTACAACATCCATGGCGCTACCAGTTCCTACTAAACGTAAAAGACCACGTTCTCAGAAGCTCGTATTTACATCTACACATGACCCGATAACGCTCCTCCACGCATTTACACGGGCTGTTTATCGCTGCTCACCGCATTAGCCAGTCTCAGCACCGTTAACGCCTACATTCGTGATAATTAACGACTTCTTCTATGCATAACACCGGTCAGGCATATAACTCTATTTCATGTCCCACCACATATGGGTGTCGTTGCTAACAAGCTCGCAGAAATTATTGCAAGCTCTGCCGTATTGCACGGCATTTCCCGTCAAATTCTGGCTACATTAAATTTGATCGAATCAAAGACGAGTGCCACATCTCATGCTCAACGGTGCGTAACATGGAGGAGGAAGAATTCAGACACCAAACTTTTTAAATGGGTTCCAAACATCCATATCCTTCCCTCCTTTTTCACGCCCAAATAAACATTAGTGTGTTTACTTGCAGCTCATGCTCGGTTACCATTTTATTATTACAGACGTCATCTTTGACATCACATCAACTATGTATGCGGTATGGCATGCACGGACGTTCTCCACTGTTTCAATGATGGTCCATTAACCCGTCAAATTGCTACTATGATAAAAGACACTTCACTGCGATGATGCCCACTCATTATACATCACAACAAATACATAAAGGAAAGAGAACACTATTATTTCGGCTATATCATGAAATTTCATCTTCCACATTCATCTCTTGTTCTTCAACACATAATGCCTGAATTTATACACCTTTTTTATGTCAGCGTTTCTTCTGTAGGCTCCTATAAAAAAGCCAACAATGACTGAGCTTGCCGCAGAGGACCCGACAGACGGACTGCCCGACTCATCACCTCGCTTATTCCCACAACTGCACCAAATATACTATGACTTCCTTTCACCCACAAACCTGTTTAAGTGCTTTTCTGTGTCTATATTCCCGTTTTCTCAAAGCTTTCCCAGCTCTACAGGTCTGAATCACAAATCTTTATGTCTACTATCAAGATGCCTCGTCATACTGCTGACCATCATGCCGAACCCGTTCATGACGCTGGTATTGCTCCGGAACCCCGAAGAAGAAAGAATTTTTTTCTCCTTCATAGTCATTTCTCCTTTATAATACTTCACACCATCAATAATATGTAATAGCAGAATTGTTGAGACATCACAAGCCCATTCATACCAATCCAGTTATCCAAATACTATTTACTATCATTTGAATAGTCCTTACTTTTCACTGCTTGGCTTCGGCTATACCACAGTAATTCTTTATATACGATTGCCTCTTTTATAACATTTCTCTGGTTTTTGTACACCTTTTCATTCTTCTAATAATTAGCTTTCAACCTTTTATGCCTGTGGTGGGGTGGGTTTTGCTCGCATTTATTTAGGTTATTTTTTGTATTGGGGGCTCAAATACTTGAGGCACCCGGGCCGTCTTCTTCCCCGCACCAATGAAGCACCGCGCTTCATAGAAGACCCAGAGGTTGCAGAACCGGTAACCACAAACTTTTGCGGAAGGTCCGTATGCTTTACAATACCGCCCAACTCTCGAGCGTGCACATCCGAGCGAATAGGCTAGCCTCCCTATTTTAAGGCAAAGGCCTTTCTTTCTTTCCCTCTTCCCCTTCCCCCAACGCAGAGTAGCTGGCTACAGGAATGCACCTTAGGCCGACCTCCGTGCATATCCTATCATTAAACCTGGCTCATAAGTGGCTCATTGCAATGGTTCATACCCCAACAACGCGGCGTCCGGTCCAATGGTACAAACACTATCATAATCAGCAATAGCTCATACCTCCCTAAGCAAGCAAAAAATGCAATGGCTCATCCCGCTCGTAATGCAGAGGCTACAAGCGCTCAGTAAATTGAAGTGAACAGGGCATACATTCATTTGAATCACCCATACAACACAGAACAGCATACGTTTCGATCCCCTGCTGAGAGGATGCAACGCAAAGTCGAAGAGAAACGTCGCTGTCGCAAGTCTGACCCCACTACACGAGCACGCGAAGCCCCAGCTAAGTGTCGAAAACGAGCCGAAGAAGACAGACTGCGAGAACAGCAACGCGAGGATGCGAGACAGCGCATTACCAAGTGTGCACCAGGCTTTCGCCTTGACGTGTTACAGGAGTGTAACCTGCTTCCGAACCTTTTTTTTCTCGTCGAACATTGTTAACGGCACCATTGATGTCCCCACAGCAGAAACTAGAGACGATTTCCGCAAAAAAATGGTATAGCAATGGTTAGTGCAGATAAGCAATGTATGAGGAGCTGTAGAGGATGCGCTAGAAGTACCAGGCCGGCTGATTGTCTTTACTCTATCTATGCAATGTTAATAAAAGTTCGGAGCAAATTAACTTCTACGTTAATTTGAAGTATATTGAGCAATGTCTCAATTGGTTTTGTGGGGCAGTAATTGTTAACTGTTCTCGGTTACATTTTCGAATAAAGTAATTGTAATTGTAATCCGCAGCTTTTTTTTCAGTAACATGTACAACTCTGTTCAGTACACTGTGCAAAACACAAGGGGCTCGTTATGCATCGTGCAATGTAATATGTAATATTTGGAAACACTATCTAGAAGGCTCACGAAGAATAGCGTGAGCCTTTAGACATCAACCAGTTCTTCTTTTCGATCTTAAGAAAACCTCGAATTATCGAGTGATGAATGTCATACGCTTTACATTCCAATAATATGAAGGCAAAGTTCGTGCTGCAGGTTGCAGTACGGTCACGACAGCAAATCAAATCTCTTAATCTCTTGTAACGGGCTTGTGAAGCACTCACTGCGACTCCTAATACATGTGGAAAGAAATCAATTTTGGCTTACTTGCGTATTTAGTCTCATAGTGATCATCGGCCTGCCACAAAAGCCGCAGATTTGTCGGAGTGCACTGTTCCGACAACGATTGCTTAGGCCTGAATACGACGAATCAGCTTATATGCAAAGCACACAATAATTTTATATTTTTTCAAGATAGGTAATTGGATACTTAGCGCTCAATGATTCTGCAAAACCAGCTGTCACCTGAAGAATTCCGCCTTCAGTGATCAAATTGACCGTACGCATCTTTACCTGGGCTCACTTCTGATGGCTCATTATGACCTCGCAGCTGCGCGACCGTTCATATTGCGGTGAGCCACGTTAATAGCTATGAAAACACTAACAAATGTCTCAAAATTACGTCCACGGCATGAAACTTCCAGTGCACGACCAAAATACAGCATCCCATATACGAAGAGTCGTCTGCTGCGGTATCCAACGTTTTCAACTCAGCGGTGGTGCTTGCAATTGTTTTGCTAAAGTACGCCCTCGAGGTCACAGATTTTCTGTCTGCGTACTAAAATGAACACGCTATAGATTGAGCCGGCAGGATGTATGAAATAGCTTCAAAACAAACCTGACGCCCGAAGGATCACTTCATTGACCTCATACGAGGCGCGCCCTCTGCGCCTTTCTTGTCTTTTTTTTTTGATGTCGTGTTTCCGTTTGTTTTCATTGCGTGATCCCGACAGCTCGACGAGAATCGCACGCAGCCGAGCCGACCCGGTTTTCATGCTGCGACCTTGGCACAATACTGTTGGCACATTGTCAGGTAAAAAGTAGCTCGATGTTCGTTGCACAATCCGGTGTTGATACAGAGCCGGGGCGACCGCCTTAGAGTTCCATAAGAGCAGGAAAAGAAGTAGGCGTTCATTTTTGCCGTGGCCATCTCATCATTTCTCAAGAGCACGACATCGAAAAAAGAGCAAGCGACTTGATGAAGCAAAAGTGGGTGTTCCTGACGAGCGTTCATGAGGCAGGAGAAAATAAACGCGGCAGAACGTAAGGGGAAAATACAATTAGCCATCCCTTATAAATCCAACAAGCACTGAAGCCAAGGAAGCTCTGGTAGAAATGGCCATCTCATTTGTCCACGAAATCGGCCTCCAACACCCTTCCACGAAAGGTGTGGAATGCGGCGCGTAAAAAAGGCTCTCTTTTTACTAATATTTTCCAACAAACTATCTTTAATTGCCCCCTGTGCGAACGCAGTTGTCGGCAAGTGCTATAGCCGCTACCCCCATCATTTTATGTTCTCCGGTCCTTCTTGGGAGGGCCTTCGCGTTCCTACAAATTTCGGAGCGGCACGGCCACGTCCACGTGGTCGACGCATAAAAATGGCCGCCCACAGCTTGGCTGCTCGCGTTCTCTAACTATAGGTGACACAATTCACTGTCACATTGGCCGATTTCCGAGGCCATAGTATCGTAACACTGGTATACCGCTCTGCGCCTCCAGATTGCATTGCCGCCGCCTCAGTGACGAACTTTTCCTGCGGTAAGATTGAAAAAAAGTGTTGCAGCTGTTTCTCGTCGACTTTAGACACTATGCTAAAATCGTGATCTCTTTCATCAGTCATTATATTCCGCTAGTGCTATATTGATATTTGTCGAGGTTTCTCGATTGTTGCTTCAACTGGGGACAATGCAGTCGTGGCGTCTAAAGGAATCCTACCGACGGTAATCGTGCGACGATCGCAAAATTATGCAGAAAAAGATAGCTGAAATTTTAGGAAGTAAACGTTCGTAGCAATGCGCAGGAAAAGTAGCGCGTATTTCAGTAGCCTGAGCTGCAGCAGTTGGTCTGTTGGGCGAAGCCAACAGACCGCCTGCTGCACCTCAGGGGTTGACGTTGCGCTTACGTGGTGAAAACGGCATTGCGTCACGATTAAGCAGACCCATATGCAGTGCTCCAAATCTGTCGAAATCCTCTATTATGCTGTTATTTACACTAAATATAAATTGGGATTTTGCTTCATATGCAGATGCCTTATTCACAGAGGTCGGAAAGGGATGAAATTGAAGACAAAATGGCGGAAGAGAATGGAACGATAAGAAATTGAAAGCCCATGGCAGCACTTAGGGGTTGGGTGGCTTTCCTCATTAGGCGTTTTTGATTCGTTTTGACCTTTGGTACTGTTTTGGCCTTTCGATAACTTCGTTCAAAAATAGAACTGATGAATGATGTGATGAGACACCTCAGTTCAGATTCTCGCAGATGAAAGATACTGGATTGAGTATAAGGCGACCTGTTATAGAAAAAAAATTTGAAACGTAGAGATGGAGGAGTGCACGGAGTATACTACCTCTTAGTTCAAGGAACAGTTGAAGGGGTCCTGAACCACCCCCCGGGCTTGGTGAGAAAACAGTCCGCGGATACCGTACGCTGCTGTGAACTACTTAGCCAATTTTCACAGTCCAAGCTCCGAAACATTTCGAGAAGTGACCTTTCTCTCAAGCACTCTCTTCTCAACAGAAGCCTGCTCCTCACTCTTTTCTGGAGGATTCATTTCGTAATATAGCAGCTTACCATGCGCGGCTGCTATTAATGAATAGCTTACATCAATCATGAAGGGTGTTTCGATCAATGCACTTCTTCGTATTCTTAAATGTACATTTATGGACGAGGTTTTATAAACAGGTGGACGTAAGCGAAAGACTTTTCAAATTTCGATAATAATTACGTACTTCCGAAAGAAGCCGACTATCGTCTGCTCACGCTCGGCCGCGGCCACCCTGCTTATTGGCACCGTAGCTTTGTAGTTCCGCTAATTTCGACTAGTTTTAGACGCTCACCTAGCCTGGAACCACGCGATACTGAAGGTTTGACGACGCTCACGCTTAGCCAGCACGCGCTCACTCCTGGCCGCTTCTGGTTAGGCTGGCTGTTGATAGTGTATAAAAATACGCAAGTTCAATGCGGCTACTATCCGTCGCTCAAGCTGGTGAAGGACAAAGCCGGTCCGCACCACGTAGCACGTTCAGGCTGGAGGACATGAGCGCGAGCACGCACTCAAGCCCTGTCGTGCTCGAAGCAAACGCCGCGCATTCGGACTGCAGTTGCATGTTGCTGAAGTCTGCTACGTAGCGTAGATACCACTACCGCCAAGGGGTCCCGCGACGAGCCAACTGCCCCAGCGCACTGAGTCTCGCTGAGGACAACAGCGTTTGGCTTACTAGTAGCGTCCACGTTAAGAGCAAATATGAAATTTGAACTGCGCGTAACCGTGATGTTCAGTAGGCGGAGCTTTGTGCGCGTGCCCCACTAGCCTTCGCAGTGCAAGCCATTGAAGAAGGAGCGGAAGCACAGTGAAATGCGTGTTTGATTGTCGTTTACTCCGCTTCTACGGACCGCACTCAAGTGCTTTTTGCAATTGCTTATTCTTAAATTCCTATTTTAGCTTCTAATGCATTTCTCTACTTCTATAAAAAGTCTTTCAGGGCCCCTTTAACGAAGTTTTCAAAAATATATTACTTGCACTTTTGTTGCCATAGAACGAATTTTAATCTGTACGTGATATTTTTGTTTTTGGAAGAGCTCGTCCCCTATGCTTCGGGCACTAAATTCCAGGGATATAAAGCCCCCGAGAAGAGCTTTTGATGCCGCGACACCGAGAACAGAAATGCGAATAGGCAGTGTTATTTAGCGCATTCAATGACTAACGGTGCCAAGCGCTGCCTCAAATAGTTGCGTTGCCATTAAGGTGGCCTATACGCTTCACAAAAGTAGTTACAGTGAAGACGAATAGCACGTAGGATGTCAGTTCTTGAGAAATCACGAACTGCCACAACAAAAATTATTTTCGCGGTCAACCGGTAACATATTACTGCGTTTATGTGAGTAGAAATTTCTTCAGTATTGCTTTATTTTTTCCCCCTGTAACCCATTTCGCTTGATCTGCCTACGAATATGTTTATGTACCTGTTCTCTGTGACTTTGTAATGTGAATTCTGTTCCGTGTCCTGGTATTATTTCACTGAGGGTTAAGAATTGAACGTTTTCAGCTTCCTTTAACTGCTATGCGAGTTTGCCGAAGCCGAGACCATTTAATCTGAATGCGCATTCAATGCAATAGCGGACGATATTGTGATATTGCTGCGCTCTTATTTGGATTGAAACTTTCACTGGTTTATCCTTTTCTCGAGGACGGAATTTCACACGCTCACAACCTAAAACAATGGCTCAGCGCAAGACGTACCAGCATGATTGGAACTTACACGAATGTTCTCGTTGATTCTATCTATTGTCTATGTTTTCGCTCAGCTTTGTGTAATCAGATTATATGAGCGACACTAATTGTGTAGTATTTCTGCAAGACACGCCGGCGAGAGCAATTACGCCAGAACCTTCCACGAGCCATCTTTATAAGTCAACGCGCTTGACTCAAAGATTAGATTTTCGACGATCACCGACTGTGCTAGCCACTATCGTTGTGCTTTGAGCGTAACCGGTTCCGTGGGCACAGGTTCGCGCAATGAAGAGCTAGTTTTGTCATTGACAGTTGTTGTCACTGTGTTTCTGAACGTCACTACAACGTGACAATATCCCTGCCTTCGTTTGCGTATGCCATCACATTTCTTGAAAGTTTGTTGATATTCTATTGTGGATATTATTCTCTCTTTTCGCCTGCTTATACCTGTAAGTTCTTTGCCCACTCTTTTAAAAGAAAGCGTTCCCACACCATGTCACTTTGGTACATCCTTCTCTAATAACGCACACGTATACGACATTTGTACATGAAAGGTTCAACAAATCTGAGACCTGAAGTGTCAGATTACGATATGCTCTAATATCTAACCCGCCTTGTATTTAGATCTTTTAATTGCGCTATAACAATTGTGTGGAGCATAACTGGCATGTACATATATTTTACGCAGTAGGTATTGGTTTTGCATACTAATAATGCGTACTAAATTGCTTCCATGTATTCACATATTTGGAGCGATCTATATCTGACAATTTTTGTAATTTTGCTCTATGACCACTGAGTGGTGCTTATCTTCTGTATCCTCATAGAAGAAGTGTTCCATGTTCTCGTGTCTTGACGGGTATTTAGGAAGACACAAACAAATAAGTACGATAAGCTAGAATAATTATGAGCAAAAATGCGACTACGTCAGTGTACGGAAAACAAAAGTGTTTATTTCAGCGAACGCAAGCATCTCGGTGCTTGCATTTTGGCAGGGCAATGCATTTTATTCCTGCATGTTAACACATCGTTCAAGCCCGTTGTTTGCGAGTCAGGTTAGCTTGTAAGCACATCCTACATTTTCATCGCGTACACAAAACGACAATTTCATTGCATTTAACGCATGCATTGATATCAGTCTCTCACGCAGTTTCTTCAGACGTTGGTCAGCTCAGTAAAGCGGAACTCATCATGCAATGCTGAACCACAGCCTGTGACAATCTAATACGGCGCATATCACTTGAAATATCACATATCGATAAATTAGCTGGTTAGTAGCTTTTTACATAGATATACGTTCGCAAATCTATTCTCACAATTCAATCATAGTCACATTGTGATACTGATGCGCACGTCTCGTCATGGCAGTGCAGAACAATGTATACCGCGAGCCTCTATTCCGGGGCTCTGGTACGGACGACACTAATGTCCTCGTGCGGTCAATAAATGTCTCTCACATCCACTTCGGAATCGAACGATCGAGCGCGAAATCGCGGAGGTCCACACGGCGACCCCTGGGCCATGTTCCGCCGTCTCTGGGATCGTGTCCGCCGGGAGTCCAAGACGAAGAACGCGACGGCGCAGGTGACGCACATTGCGGACAGCATGCGGTACAGATTCTCGTACGACCCCAACGTGTCACGAAACACGCCTGCAAACGAAACACAAGACACACCAGTCAGTTTTAAAAGGCGCTTCCATATTAATATCCGCATCGCGCAGTGCGAGCGATATAAATTCTCCTTTAACCAAAAGGCACCGGTGCATCGGCTCAAGGCAATTCCAAATGAGGTTAAGAAGTAGGTTTGCGCATATTCACATTATAATTTTACCAGGGAAACATGCTACCGCGTTCGTTGAAGCACCGATGCAATAACGGGTATGTATACGTCGAGCTTTTATAACGCGGCAGCGTTAAGGGTCTCCTGTTGCAGAAAATCCGGTGTCGGCTTCCCCATGAGCGAAAGTTCCAGCATATATTTATGTATATGTATATAATATTCGACATATAACATGCGGTATATGCGGCTTACACTGCCAAACCATTCTTTCGCTAAAATTGCTCGTACCTTGTCTTACGTTCTTGACTACATTATTCATGGAAATTTCGAGAATGGCAGTCCGCAAAGAACTCCCATGAATCAAAATGCCAACAGTGCACGCCATTTATGTTAAATTTGAGACTGAAATATTGGGAGTGCGAAACAATGACATAAGGATCGGCCCACGCAAGAGTCCGCGATTCTACCAGAAACTAGCCTTCGTGCGCAGCGTTCGATCGCAGCGTTTCCCGATAAATATTACGGTTGCTGCACTTGCCGGGAAGCGTGAGAAGCAGCCAGCCATCTTCGAATCCGATCGCATTCCACTCTTAAAGGCGAAGCTTAAGCGTCCTCGATTTTTTTTTTCTATTTGCTATAGATTCTTCGAAAGTGGCACTGTAGCTAGTGCTTTGTTAGCCGTCATCCTAAGAAATAAGGAGTCCATTAAAGTGACACTAAGAGAGAAACAACTTGAGCTGTATGAGTAAGCTACCCGTCTACAATGAGAAATAAGGCCACTATAACTACTACAGGATGCTTCGCAAGCCAGAATACAGGCGAGAAAGAAAGAGTTGTGGCTACGCAGCCCGCAGCCCGCAGCCCGCAGCCCGCAGTTCCCGCATCAGCACCCAGTGACGTAATGGGTATATAGTCAAACTTCTAACGGTAAAGGTAAACTACATGGTATTCTTCAAAAAAGTCTTTCGGGCTTTGCTAGGTTGAAGGGAAGCCAGAACGGCCCCACTACTAAAAAAAAGAAAGAAAACACTTTGGTAATCCTGACGTCACATTGAGGTACAAGCGCTCAGGTTTCTGGGCTAAATGAAACAGAAATTCTACTTTGGTTCAACGATTTTGTTAAGGAACATATTAGTAGGAAGCTGCCACCCGATAACAACGCAATTGCCCTACTGAAATACGTGCCAGTCGAGAAAAAGGAAGTGCTCTTCTCAGCCAACCCCTGAACTGGTTAAAAAGAAATTTGTTGAACTTGGAGTAAGAAAAGAAGTAATAATTGGTATCTTTATGGTGCGCACAATTTCATTTTAATTCGATTTGCAAATTTTTAACCAAGATTCAGAAAAACGGTAAAGCTTTTTAAATATTCAAGTACCATTCAGCCACTTAGTAACTCTTTTCATTGTGTCCTGTTATACGAATGCATTACGCTTCAATGCTAAAGCCTGCACATGCCTTGTGGTATGTCAAAAACGAATTTAAAAATTTCACTGAAGGGTAAGTTGCTCCCTAATGCAAATTTCGACCCCAGATGCTTAGGTATTTTGAATTCGTAGTATGTTATGGCAAATAATTTCATTCTGTAGACAAGGTGCCTTGGGCGATGGCGCTGAGCCTCTGCTCGGGCAGCTCGTTTAGCAGCAGTGGCAGAAGAAGCATTTCCACCGGTTGCGTCACACTGATAAGAAAAAAATCATGAACACGGGAACGTGTGGCACGCGCGAAACGCATTCTCTAGCGGCGGCGGTGCCACTGGCGAATCGGCGCATGTGGAATGAGTCCGAAGCCCACGCCAGCGCTTTGTTCCCGCGCTGGCCGGATGCCTGGTCATGCCAGCACTCCACTTTCCACCTCACCCTTTTTACCATACTCTCCTCCATCTTTCGCATCTCGGCTGCGCTGCACCCTCCTCTCCTTTTTCCTCCTCGTATGTTTCCTGCACCCCCCCCCCCTTCCCTGTTACGCTCTGCCTTCGCTTTCATCTTGTGCTGTGCTCGTTTGCTCGGTTACGCCGAGACCGACGCCGACACTAAGCCTAGGAACGGGCCCCCAAGAGCTGCGCTCTAAAATCTCTTAAGCCATACATGGGAGGCAGCCGCTACGGGGTGAAGGCGCATTGGCATTCCTCTGTCTTGCGGCCCGAGTCTCCTCATGTCATGTCTGGACCCCGCGCAATGAACGCGCGGAAGCCATATACGAGCAAGCTCGAAATTGAAAAAAAAAAAAGAATTCCCATTTGCACCCATTTTTTGCGCACAGGTTCGAGTTTGGTGGATTATACCTATGGCTGAGTGAGCTCTATGAAACGCTACCACTGCCACTCAGATCGACAAATGTCCTGCCGCGCTACGCCTCTCTCTGGACGCAGAGCGAAAGGTTAGTGTAGCTTCCATTGCGCCATGTGTGGCACTACCGCGGCGCGAGCCGTCAATGCGACACATGAATGATCGTGTTGTGGCTTCCGTACTCAATACATAGATGCCAAAATAAGACGCGCCACCAGTATGGTTGCGAAGACATAAGCGATAACGCAAATAAATGTTTTGATTACATAGGGTTCCAGCCAGCGATCTTAAAAACGTTTTCCAATCAAAAAATAAAAACTAATGCTACTTCTTGTGAACTGCCCCTTTCGTCTTTTAAGTGGAGGGCACTAATGCTTGTTTTTTTGCAATTTACGTGAAATGTTTCAGTTTCAAAATACTGCTTAGAAATATACGTGTATATTAAAATCGTGTCCGTGTTTTCTGCTTTTAGAGGTTTAGGTGGCGCAGGCCACAGAAAAGCGACACTTTTTCATTCTGTAGTTGCAGCGTTACGAACACGATGTGTACATAGCTTTTTACATTCCGATTTTTAAAAAAAATTCAGTTGCGGTTGGGAAAACTACTCCGAAAATTAACATAACTTTGTCAGTAGTCACAATTATTTATCATGTCGCTTAATACCATAGATTTCTTTCATTTGTGTTAATTCACTTGCTAGAAAGTTAAGCGTTTATGTGCTCAAGCTAATGAAAATATAACATCTCCGAAGGCCGACGTGGCCAAAAGCCGCACATTTGTCTTTAATTTCTGTTACATACCGGCCGCAATAGGATGCTTATATCCATGTGCCAAAATACATATGGGCGTCAATTTCAAAGCAAAGGAGTAAACTTATCCGCTTCGAATTCTTGCTGCTTCTCCTACCACCCCTGAGTTATCCCATGCTCATTAAAAAAAAAACACGTTAGTGGTGCGGCCTGACTCGCTACGCCTTAGAAATGGGTGCCACGAGTCATGCCCTTTATAGATGGTGTACTTACCTATGAGCAGTGGTCCGCCGAAAGCCACAGGCAGCATGGCGATACCGGCCATCCCCCAGCACACAGCCAATCTCTCTACGCCGAAGTGGTCGCTCAGCACCACGGGCTTCAAGGCCACTATACAGCCCGCAGGAATGCCCGTGACCACGGCAGTCGCCACGACTTGGGAAAAAGACGTGGCGTGAGGCATGCCGATCAGACAAAAAGCTTCCACCAGCAGGCACAGCGCCACCAGGAGGTATCGGCTGAGCCGGGCACGATCCCAGAAGAACGGTATCACCAGCCGTCCCAGCATTTCAGCCGTAGCCACGTACGTGATGATGGGCTCGGCTTGACGTCTCGTGGCACCTCTGTCGGCGGCGTAGTCGAGGACTGTCGTCTCAAAAGTGATTGTAGTATACTCGCCGATGGTGAACGTGATCACGAGAACGTAGAGCACTGGGTTTCGAAGAAGCATCAAGATGCTGTTCCAGACGCTACCTGATGCTTTCGCTTCGAGGCAAGTTTCACCTTGAGCCACTTTAGATGACTTGCACCCTTCTTCGCAGCTCCTCGTTGCGTGCATCTGTGCCTGCGCTTCCGATTTTGGCAACTTCACATCAATGGCGCTTTCAGGGCCGTATTTACCTGGATAGCATGTGACGCCATTTTCATGGCAGATCTCACCCTCCGTCCGAACGACGTCTTCTACGCCATTCACCGCGCAGCCTCTTGTACACATAGAATACGAAGTATTGTTATTCTGAGCAAGTAATATGACGTCATTAGACAAGTTGCTCTGATCTTTCCGAAAATTCTTTTCGAACTTGTCCCCGCCCTTGCTTGCGCAATTCGAAAGAGCGGCCATTGCTGTGCCTTTCGTGACTACTCCGCAGCTGCTTCCTTTACTGCAGCTGTTGCAGCCTCCCTCTGCAGGTTCAACGTTACGTCGTCCGCAGCATAAGGTAACTGGTCGGGGTTTGTTCATGAGCATGGCGATGGGGAGGGTGTTAACCGTGATGGCCGAAAGCAAGAGCAGGGCACCATGGAGACCGTACTCTCTCACGAGCGCTGAGAGAACCAGCGGAAAAGCGAGTGGCGCCAACGTCATGCCGGTGTACTTGAAGCCGCTAGCGGTGGCCCGGTACTTGTCGAAGTACAGCATGTTGTAAATCGATAGGGAGAGCATGATCATACCTACCGCTAAACCTGCAAGAGGGCAAGAGAGAATATCTTAGCACATAAAACGGCACTTGAACTTGCGCGATGAATGAACTAGTTTACTGTACGCTTTGACGAGGCTCATGTGGCTGCCCGGTTCACTATTTACACCAAATATGATTCCACTAGTGAGACCAACTTCTTCCGAAAACGACTATCAGCTTGTAAAATTAGCTGGGTAATAATGTGGCGACGTAATGTACGCAGTAATGAAGGAAAGGTAACTTTCTGGAAAAAAAAAAATGAGCAGCGTTGCAATGCTAGGACTGGGCAACTCAGACTAAATGCTCGTGAAGCCCACAAGTGTCCCACAATTTATTTATTTGTTTCTTTTGTTTTCTTCTTGCTTGGACCTCCCAAATTTAGCTATTGTCACGCATGCAGCGCAATTCAAGAAAAAGAAGTTTCATGTATGGAGAACACCACCCTGTTTTGTGTGTGCCTTGTTTCGTCAAGAGGTTATAGCGCCATGGATAAAACTTTTTTTTTAATAGCGCAAGGACGTGGGAAGGGAAAACAACGAAAGGCAGAACGTTTTTGCTTTCCACGTCTTTGCGCTATTAAACATCTTTCACCATAATATACAAACCGGTCCCAATTACTGTGGCTATACCGCAATTTTTATTCACAAAATGGCCCATTAGGATCCGTCAAGTCCAGAGCGACTCTCACAACCACTAAATCTGTGTTTGCTCAATCTCGCACGATGGATGGATATAAAACCTTTAATGAGGTCCATTAGGTCGCACTAGTTTTCCAGCCCGAAGTGAGTCGCTCCCACGTTGGGACCAAAACGTCTAGCCTTTCGGCCTCTTCGAAGTAATGTTTTCTATTGCTCTCCCGCTTTTAGACAATAGCCGTCACTCTTAATTTTTCCTGAAAGACAATGGTTTCATTCGCAAGCCTGCGCCATGAACCGCTGCCACCGAAGAAAAAAAACATGCATCGAGGAAAACGTTAACGAGCATTTCTAGCAAAGATATCGTTTCGGTCCTTTAATCTCGGTTGAACCGTTACATATTCTTAAACTCAATAAGTGATGGCAGCAACGGTTGTTTCGTGTATTAGCACACTCTTATTCGTCTGAATTGTTAACCTTTTTTTACTTATACAAGTTATTTATGAACGCTACTAAATTATGCAGCACAGCACGCCTCTGCACATTACGGCCAACGGTGAAGGAGAACCTAGGTAGAATTTCTGCGGTGATCAAAGCTGAAATACAGCGTGACAGGCAGTCCACGATTATTTTATTCGGATGTCCGCCTAAAGGTTCACATTGGCCAGTTTGTTTGTGCTCAGTTCAGAAGAATATTCCAGTTATACTTGTTTTCTAACTACAGAGGTGCCCCCATCAAGAGAGCACCTTAGCGGAAAAATATTTCGTACGGGTGATGTACATAACTCCTGCAGGCGGTGTCTTGTGTGGACGATCTGATAGAGTTATTCCTTGCTGCAGCTGGCACTCGGGCATATCGTAGCAGATGTTGAGTACCTGATTTATTTTAGTTGTTCAGTCACATACATTTATACACCATGGTAACGACGGAAAAGGATAGTTAAAACAAGTAGCAATATGCGCAGACGAGAGAATAACACATCATAAAAGCGAACAAAACTTGTTTTGCGCCAAATGCGTCACGGTTCGTTGCGAAGGCTTAGGGTATGCGCGAATAAAAATGCTAAACACGAGGAACTAAGCCTGAGGTTATTGAAACTCGTTACTTTTATTGCGTTTGCAAACGTTAAACGTTCAAAGAGTAAAGGAAAGTGCTGACTTGGAAAATTCTGCAAGGAATTGGAATTCTGAGGTTTTACGTGTGTAACCTGCGCGGAAGATCAGACTAAACTAAACAGCTGCTTGCAATCATTAAACTCGTGGTGCCAAAGTTGGGGCATGGTAATTAATTTTAAAAAATCTACATTCACTCAGAAGGAAGAAGAAGAAGAAACGAGAGCGTGCGTCAGTATCTGCTTCTCCTGCTTCTCTACATGATTAAGGCCGAGAACTTGCTTCAATCGTGAAGATGTCGGCATCATTCGACGGCTAAAGTTGCAAGGATTCCGCCGATACCAAGTTTTCAACGGTGGGTGGACATTTTCCCAATCGCTCGAGGACCTTTCTGTGCGACCTCTGCCCGGCAGAGGCTTGGTGGGCGAGCTCAGCGCGGTTCCGCACGCTCAAGCCACGATGTCTACAGCTATGCAAATCACCGTTGACGGTGAGGATATCTCTCCCGACGAAGTCAATGAAAGCGCTGGGTGGACCACGGCATTACACAAACGAAAACCCATCATCCAGGACCCGCTCGGGCAGGGCGGCCCAGTCACCGACATGCGTCGTGGCGGGAATAAAAGCCAGGCTACGGCGAGTGTCAAGACACGGCTAACGACTGCTTCGAGATTGCCTCGCCTACCGAAAGAGCATGTTCGAATCATAATCCGTCCCCGTGGAGGACTGGACATCAAGAAGATGGGCCACTTCAGAGTTGCCCAAGCCCTCACTACCGCTGCTAGACTTACGGAGGCGGATACGGCGGAGGATATTATCTGTCCGAACGTGGTGCAAAACATATTGGTGGCAAGCACGCCATCAAAACGCAACGCCATGGCCTACGCCGATGTGAAAGCTTTACTCATTGGACAAGCAAGCTACGAAGTTAGTACATATATCGCAGCCCCCGAAAACTCATGCAAGGGAGTTATTCGTGACATAGATCCCACCATCGATCGAGAGGAGCTCAAACGCCTTATCATTCAACCCAAGAACCCAAGCGCCCTCGAGGTGAGACGAATCAAGAACACAAGCACTGTAGTCATCCTGTTTGATGGACTCAAAGTCCCGGACTACGTAAAATGCGGTCCCAGTTTAATCAAATGCTCACTCTATCGCAGACAAACTGACGTTTGCTATGCATGTGGAAAGCTTGGCCATAGAGCTGACGTTTGCCCAGCCCCTGAAAATGCCATCTGCCGCGGCTGTGGTGCGAGCAACCCGGACGATAAGCACGAATGTACACCGAAGTGCACCCTTTGCGGAGGCCCTCATCTCACGGCTGACAGATCCTGCAAGCAAAGGTTCCAAATTCCGTTTGTAGTTAGGCAACGGAGAAGAGAACGGCGCAACCGCGACCAATCCAAACAACCAACTGGGTCGCCAATGCCTCTCAAGCCGGCCCTCAGCAGCTCGCACAGATCCAGGAGCCGATCCCGAGACCCTGGCGGCGAGGATAGCGGCTACCAGGACCGTGTCCCTTCTAGGGGTCGCTCGACGGAACGCTCGTCTTCCAGAGGCCGCAAGGTCCCCGGGACCCGCTCCCGCTCCAGAGGCCACTCTCGTTCCAGGGGGCCTGCAGTTCAGATTCAGGAGCCTGCTCATCGTGGTACCACATGGGCTGACCGAGTCAAGGAATCACCGAAAAAGGTAACGGGGGGTCAATCGCCAGAGCAGGACAGGATTGCACAATTAGAAAGAGAAAACGCTTCGTTAAAATACGCTATGGAGCAGCTCAAAGCAGAAATTGCAGAGCTAAAGAAAGCCAGCAAGCGAGAGTCAGTTCAACCCAGTCAGGCCCCTGCAGTAGAAACGCCCATGGAGATCCCCGTAGCGGAACCGACTGCCAGCAAGCAAGCCAGCAAGCGAGAGTCAGTTCAACCCAGTGAGGCCTCTGCTGTAGAAACGCCCATGGAGATCCCCGTAGCGGAACCGACTGCCAATGGTTTACCCAAAAAGAGGGCGCTGGCAGTTCATGCCTCAGACAAGAGCGCCAGCGTTCGAAAATTGGAAAAAAGGATAGATAAAATTGATGAATCCCTCGAAAAAGTCCAAATTGCTATTGACAAACTTGCGGAGGCGGTCAAAGCACTAGGAATCAGATGCGATAATCTGGAACGCCACGTTTCTACAATGGCTTCAGTTACACCGTTGGAAAAAGTGAATGACACCGACACTGAAAGGTCGGCAGCGGCTGCGCTCCGCAGCATTTTCTAATACTAGCTATCTACTACGTCCCACCATGGCGGCACATCACAAAGTAATTAACATCTGGCAGTGGAACTGTAGGGGATTCCATCGTAAAAGGAACGTCCTCCAACAGTTCATTCGGACCCACTCGGAAAAGCCACATGTAATATTATTACAAGAAACGCTCACGGATAAGGTCACCCTTCCAGGCTATAAATCGCATACCCAATATGCTGATGGGAAGAGGGGAATAAGCACATTAGTCTCGAACAAATGTGCGTTCATAGCCCACGATCTGAATCTGCAATCCAATAAGGTTGAACACTCGCTTGTTGAAATAATCCCCAGCGGACCATTCAAGACAAGTATCTTTATACTTAACATATACAGTACTCCCAAAGACCTCAGGCAAAGATTCGCGGCAATTATTAACAGGGCTACAAGCAAGGCCAAGACATTTCCACTCCTGGTGGCCGGAGACTTCAACGCTCCGCATCCAGCATGGGGGTACCAACAAGCTAACCACAAGGGCGTTGACCTATGGCAAACTACAGTCAATAATCACCTCACGCTTATAACAGATCCGGCTTTTCCGACCAGGATTGGCAACTCCTGCTCTAGGGATACCACACCCGATCTCTTTTTCATACGGAATGTGGAATCGGCATCTTGGTCCAACCTCCAAGTTGACCTTGGCAGTGATCACAACATCCTGGCCACCTGCGTCAACGTGAAAAGCGGGGACCTCAAAGAGTTCATTATTACAGATTGGGATTACTTTCGCAAGATTCGGGAAGAGCGAGCACAAACGCATGACTCAGCACTTAGCCTCGAGCAGTGGGCTGAACAGTTAAAGGAGGACATCAGCGCGGCGACAAAGAAAATCCAGACTGAACTGGAGGTGGACAGGATGGACAGCCGCCTCGCTCATCTTCTAGAAGCGAAGACGTCACTTTTGAAACGATGGAAAGGGCAGAAACTCAACCGAAGGCTCCGAAAAAAGATCGCGGAGCTCAACAGAACTATAGAAGATCACTGCCAAACCTTGAGCAGACAACAGTGGGATGAGGTCTGCAATTCTGTGGATGGCCAGATGAGAGTTGGAGCTAAATGGAACCTACTCAAGCATCTGCTGGATGATACCAATACCAAGTCAAACCAAAGACAAGTGATAGCGAAGGTTCTACACCAGGCATCACAATCAGAGACATTGCAGACCGTACTCGACAGATTAGCTCGCAAGTATCTGCCACTGGGCAACTCGAGTGACGAAGACTATCCCCCCTACAAAGGCTCATCTTGCCCCGAGCTAGATAACCCCTTCAAGGCATGCGAGGTAAGGGAAGCTCTCCAGCATCTAAATGGCAGGTCTGCCCCTGGTCCTGATGGCATCCCCAACCGCGCCCTCCGAAACCTGGACGACTGCTCTATAGAATGGTTGACAGAGGAGATTAATGGAATATGGGAACGAGGGGTTGTCCCGGAGTCCTGGAAAATGGCCTCGGTCATCCTCATTCCAAAGCCTGGAAGACCCCCGAGTCTCTCAAACCTCAGACCCATTTCCCTCACGTCCTGCGTGGGGAAAGTAGCGGAACATGTCATACGCAATCGGATTTCTAAGCACATCGAGAAACAAGGATTGTTTCCGTACAACATGATCGGCTTTCGTCCGGCCCTGTCAACGCAAGACGTCATGAAACTCATCAAATGTCAAATCATTGACAACACCACAAGAGATATAAGAGGCATCCTAGGCTTAGACCTAGAGAAAGCCTTTGATAATGTATCCCATGCTCACATTCTGAACTCCATCTCAGAGCTCAATTTGGGAGACGCCTTCCACAGATACATCAGCTCGTTCCTACGGGATCGCAAGGCCACGCTCAAAATCGGTGACCTCAAGTCCGACAATTTCAGTTTGGGCCCCAGAGGCACGCCACAAGGTGCGGTAGTCTCACCACTGCTTTTTAACATCGCCATGACGAAATTATCGCAAAGACTCTCCAACATAGAAGGGATCAATCATACGCTCTACGCTGATGACATCACAATCTGGTGCACCGGAGGAAGCGAGGGAGCTGTTGAATTAGGCTTACAGGAGGCTGTAGATCAAACAGAGCTGTACCTGGAAAATACGGGGCTTAGATGCTCCCCGAGCAAGTCTGAGCTCCTCCTCTACAGGCCAGTCAGGAGAGGCCCCAAACCTAGAGGATGGAAACCGTTGTCTGAAATAAACATCAAACTCCACACTAAAAGCGGCTGTACCATCCCCAGAGTAGACACCATTCGGGTCCTTGGCATGTTCATCGAATCGAATGGCAGTAATAATACTACGCTCAACAAGCTGACAGCCAAGACTGAGAACATGATGAGACTCATCAACAGAGTCTCGAATAGGCGTGGAGGCTTAAAGGAAGACAACCTCCTCCGGTTGTTCCACGCCTTCCTCATGAGTCATATTGTTTATGTGGCCGCCATGCACAACTGGTATAACTCCGAGAAAAAACGATTAAACACTCTCATCAGAAAAAGTATAAAAAAAGTACTAGGCATTCCGTTACGGGCGAGCACGGACCTCCTTATGCAACTAGGAGTGCACAACACCTTGGACGAGATAATCGAGGCCCAGGAGTCAGCCCAACTGGCCCGTCTATCCTGTACCCCGGCTGGAAAGAAGATCCTGGCAGTTCTTGGGATCAACCCTATCCTCATGGAAGAGCGGAAATATGAAATATCAGACAATCAAAGGAACAACATACGAGTTGCACCGTTTCCCCGTAATGTTCATCCTCGACACAACGTAGGCAGACGCAGGGCAAGAGCCCTCGCCCTCCTCAAGCGTACCAAAGACGATCCTTACTCGGCATGTTTTGTCGACGCAGCCCAATATGGACAGTCGTCTAACTTCGCCATTGCCCTCGTTGATCACAACGGACAGATAGTGAATGCGGCTTCCCTGAAGTGCTCAACACCAACCAGAGCGGAGCAGGTCGCAGTTGCTATAGCACTCCTAGACAACAGCAGATCTCAAATCTTCACTGATTCGAGATCGGCGGTCAGGGCTTTCGCTTCAGGATCCATCGCTGAGGAGGCTCACAAGATTCTCAAGAACAAGATAATCTCTCCGCACACCATCACGTGGTTTCCGGCTCACCTCGACCCCCAGCTTGACTCGTTTCCCAATCTTAATGACATTGCCCACTCCCAAGCGTGCGCACTAACCCACCGCGCGGGAGCAAGATTGAGCTCAGACTCTGGGGTTCTCGAGTTTCGGGACACTCTCACTACTTTCAGCGAAATTACTATGCACTATCACCTGGGTAGGAGGACTTACCCTCCCCCTCACTGCAAACTGGCTAGACCTCTGGCGTCCACTTTACGCATGCTTCAGACGCAGTGCTATCCGAACCTGGCCCTTTTTCACATGATCACTCCAGAGGCTTTCAGCTCTACTTGCCCCGACTGTGGGGCTGTTAGCAATCTCGAACACATGCTCTGGCGATGCCCCTCGTTACAGGGACCCAATCGCATCACAGAACAAGAGTGGAGCTCTGCCATCCGGAGCTCGGAATATGCACATCAAACTTGGGCTGTCCAGAGAGCCCACGATGCGGCGGTTAGGCTCGGCCTACCAGTCCCCACGTGGGAGCGGCCCGCAGCTCTGCCCTAGGGCAAAGCGTCTCAGGACCTTGCTATTAAAGTTCTTTGTCTGTCTGTCTGTCTACATTCACTCACGTAAGTAAAAAACAGAACTTTATCAAATTCGAATATAATATAGGAGAAAATGCCTTGCTCGAGGTACAGAGTTTCCGATATTTAGGGGTGACAGTGGCGCATAATCTAGACTGGCGTATTCACATTGAGAATATATGTTCCGAGGCTTACCAAAAGCTCTGCTTCCTTAGGAGAAAGCTTCCAGATGCGACTACAGAAATTAAATTGGTCGCCTACAAAACGTTTATAAGACCAGTTCTGGAGTATGCGAGTGCTGTGTGGAGCCCTCACCAAAAATGCTTAAAAAAGAAGGTGGAAAGGATTCAGAGGATTGCAGCACGCTTTATATGCTCCAAGTATCGCCGCACTGACTCGGTTACAGAGATGATACAGCAGTGTGAATTAGAAACGCTGGAAATGAGAAGAATAAAACATCGACTCAAACTTTTTTCCAGATAATGCAAGGGGCATTAAAAATAAATAAAGGACGTTATGTGAAAGCGCCTATAAAACGTGGTTCAAGAAAAAACCACAGCAGGGTACTACAACCTATTAACACACGTACGGATGTATATCGGTATAACTTTTTTCCTGATGTAATTGAAATATGGAACAAACTGCCAAGTGATGTTGTCGAGAGTGTGAACATGCAACAATTTGAGCTGCGTGTCGATATGTTTTTGAGAAATGGTGTACAAATTTTGAATTCTGATTCATGATTGCTCATTGAAGTGCTTATGAATTGTATATGTTCTTCTTCCCTCCCTGTAACGACCCTCATTGGAGGGTTAACAGTATGACCAAATAAATAAATAAATAAATAAAAACGACGATTTGATTATGAAGCATGCCGTAGTTAGGGACTCGGGATTAATTTGGACCATCTTTAACCTGCTTCCAATGCACAGGACACGGCGTTTTGTACGTTGGGCCCCCATGGAAATGCGGAGACTGCGGCCAAGATTTGATCTCGCGGCTTCGTGCTTAGTATCGCAGCAGCATTTCCCTTAAGCCACCTCGTCGAGTTTCCACAAGGAATGACACATTGCCTACATGTCGGTCACAAGTAAAAAAACTCCTGTTTTTCAACGAGCGCGTGCTTGTTCGTGCAATTACAATATCTTGGGCTAGCTATCTCACTAACGAATGCTAAATATTAGTGGGAAAAGGCAAGGAAAGTTAGGCTGAAAGAACAGTGAACACTATTCTAGGAAATTGCGGTAATGAAAACTAATATGTATACCATACTCAGTGGCGTAGCCAGAAATTTCGTTCGGGGGGGGCTCACTGTGCAGCTCGGCCTGCTCCTTATAAAATTAGTCGAGGGATCAGTGTGTGTGTATATATATATATATATGTCTGTCATTCAACAACCTTGTTTACATTTTTGTACATATGCAACGACCAGGGGAAAGTCTCAATGACGCTTTCCTTTGTTAGAATGTATTGCGCAGGAGCAGCTGTCACTGGTTGTGCATTGAGAGTAATTGCTCCGAAATTATAGTCGCAACAGAGAGCACATATAAAAAGCAGGAGTTCTGCAACATATACGAGGGCGAGTCAAATGAAAGTGAGCCAATGCGAATATATGACAAACGGGGTACTTTACTTAAAAGTAGTCACCATGAGTATTTAGACACCTGTCCTACTAACGAGTCGCGTAATTCCCGTCTCATAAAACTTCTTGGGTTGCTGCCTCGAAAATCTGTAAATGACTACACGTCATCTTCCGACACGAATCTGGTTCCCTTGAGCAGTTTCTTCAAATTTTACCGAATGTGGAAGACGCAAGGCAACAGGTCTGGGCTGCATGAGGGATGTTGCAGCATTTCCCACTTGAACTTTGCCAGTTTTGTATTAACCACATCAGCGACGTGGGAACAGGCAATGTCGTGAAGCAAGATGTCCCCAATGCTCAATTTTCCACGTCGTTTGTTCTTAATTGCGACACGCAGCCGACCCAATCTTTCACAATATCTGAAACGATTTAGAGTCTCTCCAGGTTTAGAAACTTCGATCAATAGTGGTCCCTAACGATCTAAAAAGAAGTTAGCGCTTTTCCGGCATACATGACGGCCTTTGTTTACCTTGGGAGTGGTGAATTCAAATGTTTCCACTGTAAGCTTTGCCGTAGTGTTTCAGGCTAGTAGTAGCGGCACCATGAGTCATCCCCGGTTACAATTGCAGACAAAAAGTCGTCACCCTCATCTGGGGTTCTTTGACGTGCACTTAAATCTAAGTACACGGGTCTTTTCGCATTTCGCCTCCATCGAAATGCAGCCGCCGTGACCGGGATTCTATTCCCCCGACCTCGTGCTCAGCAGCCGAACACCATAGCCACTGAGCAACCACGGCCTTTTCAATTGCGTTGGGGGTGATTGCACGGTGGCTTTGGCCCGGCCATGGATCGTCTTTGTAACTTTCATCTGCTTCTTTGAACAATTTGCTACAATGCTTCACAGTGGCCAATGACACGCAATGTTCAACACATATGGCAGCTATACGGCGAATAATTTCTTTTTGGGAAACATCTTCATTTGTCAAAAACCTCACGACACCAAGCTGTTCAACTTTTGAAATGTCCATAATGTCACGCAACCATATTCAACCCCGTGTATGAGAGCATTAAAGAACATTTAACCTCACCTCTGCATGTCACTTGTAAATGAGATGCGTATGTGCTACGCGCATGCCTCGAAAATAATGAACCGAACCATTATTGCGCGGGGCGGGTTGTCTCACTTTCATTTGACTCGCCTTAGTACATTAGAAATGCGAAGATACAATGGAATGTACAAATGTGAAGATACAGCTTGATACAGGGCGAAAAATTGTCACTGGAAACAATGTTCACTGCGCATATGCACAAAACCTCGCAACAAGATATTTAAATATACGCATAAGTCACCAGTATATCTACGTACCTAAGAAAAAGTCACTATATATAATGCGTCAAACAAGGCAAATAAACAGGTTGCGCAACCACAGATTCACAGATCACAGCACCCCCCCCCCCCTTCCCTCCACTCCCAAAATGTATCGCGTGCGGCGAAAGGCGGCGCGCTTCCTTCCTGCTTTTCTCCCTTGCGCACACAAGACTCAGCCACCATCGTCGGCTCACCCCCTCCCCTTCCCCCCGCACGCTTTCACTCGCACATAGCCCATGCGGCGCGCGGTCATGATGTTATCGCCCTTGGCCGTTATTTATACGGAACATGAGGGCAACGACAGGAATGTGCCTGGATTCTTCATAGAGCTGCTATCGCAATAATATAATAGTATCCGGCAACTGAAGCGTCCCGTCGCCAATTACTTTCCACGAAAGAAGTAACAAAATCGAACTTTCACCATGCGAAAATTCGCTGCGCCGCAACAATGTGTTCTTTTTTTTTTTGTGGGCGGGGGGCGGTGAAATAGAATAACGCAAAGGAAAGCATGTTGGCTACAATCGAATGCCTACTTTGGGCACCTAGTGTGGCTACTGAAGGAATATCGAAGAAAACGTGTGACGCTTGCTCCACAGAAAACCATACGCGTACTGCTCGGTATCCTACACCGGCGAGACAAAATTTTCCGGAGAGGTTGCGCTCAAGCGAACGCGTTGCAATCCATCGAGTCCCCGCAGTGCTGGTGGCGAGCGACTATGCATTGTTTCTTTTTCTCGTCTGCTAGCCAGAAAGCGTCCAAAACTCTGCCAGGCGAAAATGCAGTCGGCCAGAGAAAAACAAACGGGCATCCTAGTGGGCCGCGCGGTTATCGATGCAACACGGGAAAAACGCATGCGCTCTGGCTGGATCGGCAGACTGCGGGTTGCGAGAAAAAAAAAGAAAAAGAAATCAGAAAGAGGTTCAATATATCCTCGCTAAGAAAAGTCTAGGTAGAAAAATAAATAAGAACTTAGTTACAATGGTGTCTTTAGTGTCTTGACATGGATGCTTTGGCGCAGGTGAAAAAAAATGTTTATATTCTTTTCTGTGACCTGAGGGCACAAATGAACCACGACAACGCTTTGTCTCATCGGACCTCGCTGCGTGCTTTGTCAACTGGTCTGATAGTGTGTTGATTTGGCTTGTCTCGTTGTATCGCCCGATGTACGACTTTAGAAAAGTCGATGCACCTTTGGCGTCAAATGTTTACAACAGCATTAAACCCTCAAAGTTCCGGAATTGAAAATCTAAAGCACGACTTTGAAAATGTCAATGGACCTTTCGCATCAAAATGTTATGAGAACTTTATACCCACAACGTTTCAGAATTGAAATCCAAGCGCTCCGTAGATTCCGCGGCCTCCGCGAGATGCCCAGACGAGCCCGCTCGCCTTCAAAACGCCCTTGAAATTTTGTGCCCGGTGGGGCTCCTTGGGTTACGATATGTGACTGCCGATGCATGGGCGTTGCCCCGAAATCCAGCCCGATTTAGCAATGTTCGAGCTAAAATGTCTTTTCTAGCGTGAATTAAGGACATTCTAGACAAAATCGAGCATGATTTCTGGCGCCGGGAGTTGTTTTGGTCGGCGGCACATGACAGCACGAAAAAATTTCGGGGGGGGCTGAAGCCCTATAAGCCCCCCCCCCCCCTGGCTACGCCCCTGACCATACTGAATCAAGTGACCCATGTATGGTATTGAGCTGCTTTGTGCAAGACATAAAAATAATGTAAACATTTTGAAGCAGAACAATGTACAAGACTGGCGCTACGTTCCGAATAGTTATTGATGAAGCGACAGCGAATAAATATTCATATAAGCGCTCGCATAACCAGTGAGCACGCACTGACACATTACAGTGGCGATCACCTGCTCCAATGCGGCATCATTCGCCTAAACAGCCATATATAAATGTTTTTTTTTTTTCACGGTACAGCAAGATCAAATCGTGGGGTGATAACATATAGAGTTTTATGATGCAAGTGCCAGAAGAAACCCGGGGATCGCCGGTACGGTCGACTCACTATTATGAGGCATGCCTGTACTGGCCACTAGGGTAAGGACTCATCGGGAATAAGTATTCGGCCGGCAAACGACGATACGGCCAGGCAGCCGCATACACTACTCTGGGTGTGCACACGTCACCCAGGCCCATCCTTTTTTTTTTCAGAAAGAATTACGTCGAAAATTCTCACCTAGGAACATGGCCTTTACAATGATTAGAGGTAATTCATAATCAACATTATAGGGTCCCGAGAGATGTTTATACGTTATATACATTTGAAATTGAAATACTCTTCGTAGTTGCAATTACGCCACCAAAGCGGAATACAGATATCGCTAGGTATGGACAGCTGGGATAGTTGGCTGTGGTCAGCATTATGAAACATCTTTCGTGTTGTCTTTCTCTTCTCGTCCGTGTTCACTTGTGCACTGGAACGATGTTTCATAATACGAATACAGATATGACAGGATGCCCTTGTTTTCGCACAGCCGCTTCACATTGCCTGCGGGGAAGCGGACATAAGACGTCGACAGCACGTTATGAGCCAACACCACCTAGATAGCACAAGGCCTGTGCACTCCTATCCATGAAGTCATGCTACCTGGCCCGACTGCCATAGAATCTAATGTGGATGCTCCCGAGTAAGCAACAGTGACTTTGACGTCGCCGCTTTCGTCACGCCAGCCTTGGTAATAGAAATTTCGGGCCAAGTAGCATGACGTCATTGAGCGTAGTGAACAGGCCTTGTGCTATCTAGGTGGTGTTGTATGAGCGAGCACAGGCACCTGTACGCCGCACTTGCAATTTTCATTTAAACTTTAGGCTACGTTGTCAGGAAGGTCAATTCTTGCTTTTATGAAACTTCTGCTATCTCGCGGATTTCCGCAGTGCTGCATCGCCATATTGTTCACTGTCCCTGTGCTTTCAGTTCTTAATACCAATTCCAGCTTGGTTACGTAATCCGCAAGCCTCCTAGATAGCTCAAATTGCACACCGATCGCTCCGGAAATGCGTTGGTCCCGAGTTCAATCCCTATACCAGGATGAGTTTTTCATCAACTTCAAAAGCGTTCTTTCTAAGAAACCCGTACGGGTTTCCGTTTTGTAGCCTCAGGCCATTCTCACTTGTATGAGAGATGTCTTTCTCATGAAACTTCTTTCACGTTGCGGATTTCCACAGAACTGCTTTGTCATATAATATCGTCTGCCTATCATGTTTTACGGAGAGTTGCGTTGCGTACCCTCTGTGACATCAGCTGTTCGTTAGCGCTTCGTGCTTCTTAAGTTGCCTATTATCGACATGTCACATTTCACAACACGTATACGTTTGTACACGCTCTCTCTCCTGTATTGCAACAAATCACACGCATGATTTCATAGGAATGCTCTCTTTGCCGCGTCATCCCACACTGCAAGTGCTGTCTGCTGCTGTCTTGTCGATTACACAACAACTTGGGCCACTAGGTATTTTCCAATGGGGCATGTAGCACTGGGTATGTGAACGACCCTGTCCAAAGAAGATCTTCCTGAATAGTTGGGTGCCACTGGGTAGGTGCCCGAAATACAAGCATTACAAGATGCAAGAAGCTAACAAGTCAGCAATTGAAAACTGAAGAAGTCCTCGACAGAGCAATGAATCCTGCCATAAGCTGGGGCCTAATTGAGGCCAAGGTCGCTAGTGGTAAAAAAAAAGGAGGCATCGCATGGAAACACATGCGCAGTTACATGTTATGCTCACCGCTTATGAAGCCCAGAGTAAAGCACATCCACGTCATGTCCGGCACGAAAGCCGACGCCACTAGCGCCGCGAAGTTCAGGAGGCTTCCAGACACCGCGATTTGGTAAATGGTGAACCTCTCCTGCAGCAACGTTACCAGCAAACCTGCAACATATGTGAGCCGACCAGCGTTGCAATTTCTACGGCAAACTGAATACCGACACATATGGTCATCTTAAAGTACACGTACTGTATGTGAGACGTTTCAGCATGTCTTGAACTGTGCAGCGTGTGGTTAGAACATAGCAGCCGGACGTGGTGAAGAAAAGCAGCTGCGAAGTTTACTACCTGTAGGGATTCCAGGCCAGACGAAACGACCTCGTCCTACCCGGAAAATAACATTAAAGCTACAATAATTTTTTGTTGCCAAAAACATATTCAGTGCCACGCTTACCACACAGTTCAGCACACGCCGGGAATATTAAGGCTGCAAAACCTTAGTGCTATGACCTTCTACAGCACACAAAAGAAGAATAGCATGATAAACATCAAAATGTAGCATAGTCACTTTAACATTCATTATAGGTCCGCTAACTTCACCGTCGCTTGCAAAAGCAATCGGCAAAACTTAGCACAAAAAAAAGAGTCCTTGTGCAAATAGTCCCGGAAGAGTGCGTACATAACGCGATATCTAAAAAAGGTTGTCCTCATTTAGCACCACCAACACCGTGTAAAAAACTTCATAGGCCTGAGCGGCACACAGCATAGTCACAGCGTAAGCAGGAGGAGCGCATTTTCGGCAGCACGCACTAGAGGGCCTTCGTGGCGAAGTCTCTTATTACCGTTTTCGCGAGAACCATCTGAACGGTCCGCCCGGCGTGGACGGCGAGCTGCGGCTTGCGCTGCTCTCTGCGCAGCAGTCTGCTGTTTTACCTATTGCCTTGCTTTTAGGTATAGATAGAATATTTATTACAGTAATCGCTGGGTAGAAGCAAGGGAACACCTTCACTTTGGTCAGCCTAAAGAACAAGCTGTCTTCTGAAAGGAATATTCAGCAGTACAATCGCATCCATGCCCTCAACTCAACACGAGTAGTCTCACAAGTAGACGATAGGGAATATGCAGAGCGCCTATCTAAATACGCAAACGCAAACGCGGATATCGTCTTGCTGTACGGATACACTGCACTGAATTTGATGAGGTTCCTTGCATTTAAAAGAAAATGTGGAAATACAATGACTGCTGGCCGAAGAAAATTTACTATGCTCAACAGTTTCATATTTAAAAGATGTAAAGTATCGCAATTGTAAACAAAAAACTGAAGCACTACGTTTACAACTCTCTCAACAATAGCTAATATCCCAACTGAGGCATGTGAAGAGGGGGGGGGGGGAGGGATGGCTATATTACACATCGCTCTGAAGAATGCCATTTACTTTTTCGTACAACATTTGTATAATCCTCGTAAACGTCCTATCCATTTCATGTTGGTGTAAAATCATACATTAGCATTGGTCTACCCGAGATGTTCTAACAGATATAGTTTTAAAAAACGCAATATTTGTTGGTGGTGATAAGTTACGAATTCCTAAACTTTGTGTTGCATACCGTCCAAACTTAAGCAGCTCTTCCTGAATGACTCAAAGTATACAAGGGAGACTAAAGGTGATTGCCCTTCTCTGCTCTTCGGTTTACGTCATGGTTAAAAAGCTGCGCTGTTATACTTTAAAATGGGCTTCGATATCTCCCCAGCTAATCTTTTTCTTCAATTTTTCTAAATACTTGCGAAGCCATAATTCAAAATTATGATTTACTCATTCGGTATCTTTCAGCCTTTTCTCCTAATCCAACAAATGTCCTTAAAGTAGTTCTAGAATTTATACTTTTCACAAGCATTTGTGAAGGGAAAATTGGAGTTGGCATGCTTCAAAATATTTGCCACGACGATGGAGAAACATGTAGCTTTATTGTAGAAGAGAAAGTTTTTCCATTGTGAACCCAAAAATACAGCGATGAAAGTTATGATGAGCTAGACGCTGAGGTTAAAGTTGTGTAATTGCACAAGCACCATTTTCAGCGCGGACGGGGGCGTAGCAAAATGGCGTAAAAGGAAAATTTGCAGAGCCGTTACACCCTACTACTAACAACACACATGCAGGCAGACTAAAGCGCACAGGCGTACAATCCCGGCATAGACTCCCGCATGGAACCAGCGTCCCGCGTGTGATTTCCGCCCGACGCCCTCGATCATGTGATCGAACGAGTTCATACACGCGGCGGGAAAACCGATATTGAACCTCGCAGGCGACGCCGACACTCTTTATGAGGTGGCCGACATAGTACAATTGACATTGGCATGGTTTTCCGCTGATTTAGCCGTGCTCGCAAACGTTGGGACTGTGTTATCGCGCGCCATCTGTTAATCTTTATGATGACAGTTACACAACGCACGATGCTCCGCATGTTAGCGCTACGAAGGGGAAAAAAATTTCGCTCACCCTTGAGACCTATGCTGCCGCGTATACAGCATATAAACTGCTTAACGCATGAGCCGTGAGGCCGGTGAATTATCGATACAACATTTTCTTGGGCAACTTAATGACACAGAACGACGGAGTTCAACAACGAGTGTATTTGCTCGCTACAGGCATACGGATTCAATTGAGGTCATACATGAACAGAGAAGTAATGAATGTGACAGCGCGGGTGTGGCTCGTGCACGTATGCACAGTGGTTCTCACGCATAAATTTTCAACCCAAGATGGGACTATGGCTTCATCGGGACCTCACACAGGGACTTTATGGAGATTTATAACCTTCATTAGCGACTTTGTATCGGAAATCTACGTAGGCGCCCGTATGAAGATCCCCTAGCGGAACCAGACAGATGGCGTCATTTTCCAAGTGTTCGCACCAGCTCCTCCTGATGTCACAAGCTCCGGAAACGTCTTGCGCAAGCTACATAACTATTTTGTACTAAATAAAAAGCGAATTCACATTGCAAATTGTGGAAATACTAAATGTTACAAGCTTTGTACGCCCTCAATCTTACATAAAAGTACCTCAAATGCCCTAAGCTACCGCAGTCAGCGACAATGCAAAAAAAAAAATAATAATAGCGATGCAGTTTACGCATGACAATGAAAAAATTCAGTTTCACTTTTCCACTACCGAATAGAATTTTATGCTGCAGATAAGTAAATATCTAAAAGAACCTGGTGATATTTATCGTTGCTCTACAGCATTCCTAAACTTTCTACATTGGATCACAAATACTTCTCAAACTGACAAGGGAATATCAGCTATTCGGAGATTAAAATTGTTAGTGGTAGTTATACTAGCAGTAGCGGTAACAGTAGGAATATTCGTTGTACAAAGTTTAATGACGGAACAGCAATGGAGGCTATTATGTGTCCTCCAAAGGGTGAGATTTCATAGTTATATGTGTGTAAAGTAATGCAATACCACTTTTTCAGTTTGTAAAGAGAAGCCTGTGTCTCCAGTGACCTAAAAATGGTCACTAGATATAAATGCGTCTTACGATAGGATGAGAAAGGAATGAAGTGGCGTTAATGTTTTGTAGAAGTCATTAATTTCTTTCTCTTCTCCTTTAACCCTTATGGAAATGGTTATGCCCTTTATGTTTACTGTATGTTTCTCGCAGTTCACATGAGGTAATGTCCTTTATGTTTCCTCCATGTTGAAATTTGGCCACTGCTTTTATGTTTCCTTCGTGTGTCCTCCCTTTATGTATCCCTTATGTTACCGTACTTCATGTTTCCTTCATGTTGAAATTTGGCCACTGCTTTTACGTTTCCTTCATGTGTCCTCCCTTTATGTATCCCTTATGTTACCGTACTTTGTTTCCTCCATGTTAAAATTTGGCCACTGCTTTTATGTTTCCTTCGTGTGTCCTACCTTTATGCATCCTTTATGTGGCCGCAGTGATTAAATCCTGTATTTTACGTAGACATGCATAGATGAAGAATTCCGTGTGCACGTTTCATTTTTATAAACATTTGCTGAGTTAAAAAGTTTTGCATTGGTTTTCATTGTAAGGTTACTGTTCCCTACATGATGCAGCGCACGGAATGGAACTCTGCTATGGCACAGAAATTCATGCCAATTTGTTCTAAAATTACAAAGTAATTAGACTTCATAGATTATTTCAGTATAACACTTGGAGTGCAATGTGTACGTTCCTCACTGGAGTGCTGCTGTTCTAGTTATGTCTTTCTTACTAATATAAAACGTAATGTTTGGATAGAAAGATCAGGTTGGATCAGTGCTCGCACTTTTAAAAGAAAGTTTTGACTATACTTTGCAAAGGTTTGTCTGAAACTACGAACAGTTTATTGGACTATCTGGATGTTACTGCAATTTGCCACGTCTGCTCACAGCAGACCTCTGGAATGTGGCGCTTGGGACCTGAAAAACAAAACAAAAGCCAATCTTTTTCACTCATTCAAAAATATTCATATAAGCAAGAACAGCCTGGCCTGTGTGCACACAGCTAAGAAACGTGGAGCAGTCAAAAACAGCTCATAAAAACATCAGGGCAACACAGAAGCTTTTAACTAATTGTTGTTTGAAACAGACTGAGCTGCCAGTCAACTCAGGTGTTAAACTGCTCACAAATTCTTTTAAACATTTCTGCAGCAGCTGCTAAGTAGTACATGACATTTAGGAGTATGCAACTGGTCAACAAATCTTTGTGTGCCTGCTTGTACAGATGTCTCGTAGTTATATCTCAAGTGGCTACACTGTTATATGGTAAAATTCAGGCGGGAATAAAACCAGCAGCAAACATCAGACTACCTGGCAAATTATCACCAAAACTCAAATATCTAGTAAATCAAACGAACAATCGATTACGAAGGGTCTAAAACCTAGGCCGCGATTTTGTAGCGATCCCTTTCCGATGCTACTCCTTTTGCTCATGGATCTGACCGACATTCGGCTATCGTTATTAACTAGAACAGCCAGCCATGGAAGGTGGGTTATAAGAGTGGCAAACATTGAGCGGAAAGCATCGCAAGAAAATCGCATCCCTTATTAGGCAGTGCTACAAGCCACTGTCTTTAACAATCGCAGGCACTGGCATCCTGTTATTCGGATGAAAATAATAATGAAAACGAGCGTCTGATTGACATGCCTGGATTAAAAAGAAATTTCGCTGTTATGACGGTCTATATTTGCCCTACAATATAAAAGACAAATATGCGAGCACGTCGAACACAAACAATGCAGATAAGTTCTCGCGAAGCTGCACTTCAAACTGAACACTATCAATAAAGTAATCTTCACACAAGGTAATATATGTTCAAGTGTCAAACATCGCAGTCGCGTGCCAACTCGTGATGCCCGTGACACATCGACATGTATTACACACGTAACTTGCGGAAATTCATATCTACGGAAGGATTTCTTGCCGGGAAACTACCGAGAAAACAGTAACTTTCAGCGTTTACGTAAATATTTGCCCATTAAGTCCCAACGATCAGCGGTGGTAGCACATCACTTCATAAAGCAAATAGGAGGTAAGAAATAATAAATTTCACGGAAACTCCCCTCGTGAAACGCTTTGCTAAATGTGCAGAGCAACATGGTCAACATACGCTCAGAACGTGTTCTGTTGTCGTTCCACAAAGCTTACTACGTGAACCAGAAGCTGCGAGAATGCGCGCAAGCGTCAGACCTGCTTACCTTCAATGTGGTCGGCAAACGGCTCCTTCGTCTCGCAGGCACCACGCGACGACGCTCTTTCCGGCGCGAACACTATCGAATTTCCGATGAACACCCGCGCACGAAAGCACAACTTTCAACAAATTCTTCCACGCAACATAATTCGAAGCCACAGTACCAGGTATTCCACGAGCGAACGCGGACAGGCGAGAACAAAGGGAGCTCGGACGGGCGCTGTAGTACACATAAGACACTGGCGCATCACAGGAAACATAAGGCGAACTAATGGCGTTACACGAGTCAAGAGGTTTCTTGATGGTGAATGCACACGGTACGGATCACAGTTTGTTTAGGCACTTCGAAAATATGATTAAATTACCGTGTAACCACAGCAATACAACGTGGCCCAGCTCACCGTCAACCGTTACACTGCGGTTAACAAGTGAATTTAGCCTCCGAGATCTGCATTTCCGTTTAGGGCGTACATGTTGAAAAAGCACGGCCTTCGAGATTTAAAAAAATCGTAGCTGAAAGGAAGGCTGGTATTTAAACACAAATTATTGAGTTTAAAGTGTCTTGGTGCGCTGCGTTGTTTTTTTAAAGTTTATACAGAGATTTTAGACGAACTATGCTCGAACTTTTGCCGGCGGACACGAGCCAATCAGCGCGCACCATGTGCAGCTCCGTCTGCTTGCCATGGCGCATGGTGTGCGGGCAGCCGCGATAGCTGTGACACCCAACGATCAGAAATTCGGAATCGCCACACATATACACGCTTCTTATGGCGCCCAGTGGCGTGTTTTTGAGAATGTCCAGCCTTATCTTGAATAGGTGGAACCATATTTCCCGTAGCGTAAGGAATAAAGGCAACAAAATGTGGCGATGGCTGGCATGCAGCGGCAGCGGAACTTCGGCCAAAGTGAAGCAGGCGTACTGCTTGCATGCTCGCGTAATCAAATACGGCCATACCCCGCACACAACTTTCATACTCAGCCAACTCACAATTATAAATTATTCAGTTGTACGCCCAAGCAAGCATTTACGGGATCCGCGCTGCCCTTCTTCTACGCGTGCTAATATCGACACAGCAGTTACTCGTACTTGTGGTCAGCGCGAAAGCGACGAGAACAGCTACTTAAATGGTTGTATAATCATATACGCTCACTAGCAAAGCGGCAGATTGGCCGCGGAGGCGTCCGCCTCTTTTGCGGTTTATGTAGCGCAAGCCATCGAACACTGCGCGTCGTGCCACCGGGTCTCCAGCCGCCGCGCAATTGTTATTTGTCGTGAGGGATTATTCGCTGCTTGAGGCTTTGATGTACGTATGTAGTGCTGATGGCGCGTGGTGATCAATACGGCCAAGATAGATAGGGAGGGGGAGGCAGGTGCACCCCCCCATTTTTTTTTTACTTTGATACGCCAGTAGTTAAAGTGAATACATCGTTCAGGTAGACGGTCTATCTGTAGCATGTGTAAAAAGATAATCACTATATACAAGCGCACTTTCTCTTACCTGGATGTGCACTCGAGGGAGTACACAGCCAGGTAACATAGAGTGCCCACACAGGTAACATAGTGCTCATATATATATATATATATATATATATATATATATATATATATATATATATATATATGTAAGCCAGATATATAAATTAAGTAGATTATTTCACATACTGGAGGCGAAGCGGAGCATCTGAAAGACGCCTGCTATGAGAACCGTCTTAAACACTCAATCAACTATATTTGATAGCCTAGCTGGCGCACAACTTTCATGAAATTCTTGCATATTAGGTTAAATACTGCAGATTTCTACATATGGCTTGCTACTGGAGAATAGCAGGTTGAAAAAGTAAGAAATACTTTATATATTAAGAGAATGCATGGCATAAATCATTATATACACCATCCTATTTCATGGCATGCTCGATTTTCCGCACAATATAGCCACAATTAGTGCCGGTCGGCATGTCTAGTGCGAGGGGTGCAAGCAGTGCCTTTTCCTTGAATCTGCCAGTGACTAACATACAGTACAGATAGCTCTAACTGTACTATTCGCAAAAGATGCTTACTGCGCTCATTCTGTTACCTACATGTGCACTCAAGTGCACATGTAGGTAACATATAAAGAGTGCATGCACCATATATAGATTAATGCTCTATGTTACCTACGTGTGCACTGAAGTGCACACCTAGGTAACATCCCGCCGTAAACACAAAGGGCACATACTACAATAATTACAATGAGGGTTGTTTTCTTGGGGCAAATGAAAGGATAAGTCAAGATTTAGTACTTACAATGACTCTGCAGAGTGTATCTACGGCGGTCACAAAGTACAGATATATCTGCCTGTATTATATGTACAGACAGTTGTTATGTGCACTCTATGTCACCTACATGTGCACTCAAGTGTACACTCAGGTAACACATAGTACACACCCAGTTAACATCCTGCCGTAAACATAAAGGACACATCCTAGAGGCATAATAAAGGTCACTTCCTCGAGGTATACGTTAGGATGAGTAAACATGTGGTACACACAATGTTGGCGTCCCGGAGGTCACACAAAGGACAAGGAATCATAAAGGTCACATAGGACACAAGAAGGAAACATAAAGGAAACATAAAGGCAATTACCATTTTCATAGGGGAACTCCGAGTAGTAGTAGTAGTAGAAGTAGTAGTAGTAGTAGTAGTAGTAGTAGTAGTAGTAGTAGTAGCAGTAGTAGTAGTAGTAGTAGTAGTAGTAGTAATAGTAGTAGTAGTAGTAGTATAAGTAATAGTAGCAGTAGCAGTAATAGTAGTACAATATTTATTATTGATTTCTTTAATTTAAACCAACCATGACACTCACTTTATTGGCTTCGACTTCAGTTTAAAGCAAAGTCAAGTTATCGGTTAGAAAGGCAGCATTGCAGGTATTATAAGGAGCGGTGAAAATATGTCCACCTTGTAGTAGTACAGTACCTCCGACAATAATTCCACTGAACGTACCTGTAGATGCCATTTTTTTTTATAATTTGAAAAGGCATTTGACAATGTTCCACACCAGCGGCTATTCTTAAAAGTTTCCTTTTTCATGATTAATCCATTTGTGTCATACTTGATACGTAGCTTTCTCAATTACAGGCACCAGTTTGTATTTGCTAACACCCAGTGATCTAACCGATGCTCTTTACTTTCGGGCGTATCACAATGCACAGTTCTCGGACCACTACTCTTTCTAATTTACATTAATGAACTTCCTACTGAGATCGCTTCTAATATTCGATTGTTCGCAGACGATTGTGTAGTTTATCGACGCATAACTAACACTTCAGACATGGATTTGCTTCAAAATGACCTAAAACACATTGAATTCTGGTGTAACGAATGGTTGATGTCTTTAAATACTAAAAAAAACCTCACTAGCTTCTTTCCATCGCAGACAGCATCACCAATCAGGGAAATACACCATATACGTCTCCGTAATCTCATCCGTTGACTCATATAAATACCTCGGCATAACCTTCTCAACTACCCTAACTTGGTCACAACATGCCATTAACTTAGCCAATGCCGCGAATCGAACCCTCGGCTTTCCTTGCCGGACCCTAAGACTTGCTCCCCCATCAGTAAAATTATTAGCTTATGTTACATATGTCCACCCCAAGTTAGAATATGCATGCTCTGTCTGGGATGCTCATCAACACAACCTATCTAATATACCTGAATCAGTTCAAAACCGCGCAGCATAGCTTATTTACTCTGAATATTCTTATCATGCAAGCATGTCTGAACTAAAAACCCGTGCCAGACTTACTAATCTAGAATCACGAAGTCGTATTTCTAGACTGTCTTTTTCACAAAGTATATCATTCACCACTCCAGATTTCAGCTATATTACCAGCTCATCGTCAGTCCAGCCCCATTAAGCACAGACAAGCCATGTTATCCCCGCCCCTCCCGCGGCAGACTACCTCAAATCTACGATTACTCTTTGTGAAGAGCGTGAGCGACTGGAACGGTCGGTCTGCCGATGCCACGCATCACTCCTACGCACATCGCTTCAAGACTACCCTCTCGAATAACTGTTTTGTTAAACTAAGCCCATCCCTCATGTAATACCCTATCTCTGGGGCCCTTCAGGTGTAATATTTAAATAAATAAACGAACAAATAAATAAATAAATAAATAAATAAATAAATAAATTCTTGTTTGTTTATTGGTGCAGCGGTCCGTCGGAGAATATTTTTCTTGAAATTTCGGCTTCACCGAGTAGTGAGGGGGGCGACGAAGGCAGCCATGCTGGAACCATTCATAGCTCTCGAAAGTGAAGCTAGTTGAAGCCGTGCGTAGAGTCTTTTCCACGTCACTTTTGCATCGCAAACGGCTAAGCCCAAGCAAAGCTGAATTCGTGAGTGGGAAGGGCAGGTCGTCGTTGACGGTAGCCCCGCGACGTCCTCGTCCACTTTGATTTCACAGAGGCGCGCCTCCTCGTTGTGAACGAGGCCGGTCTGCTACTAGTCATTACCCTCGCCCATCCTAGAAGGCGCGACGCAACAATCTCCTCGCGAGAGTGTTCAACGCGACAGACAGGGGTCCCGGATCGCTGACCATTAGGTGCCGACGACATTAGATTGCCGTGTTTTCATCGGAGCGGCTCATTGCCAAGGTCACGGCAACGCGGACGCGGTGTCGAAAATGTACTCGCGGACTTTCCTCCGTCTTTCCCTTTCATCTCTTTCGTCATATAACGTGGCCTGGGGGTCGTTTACGGAATGCACAGCGATTTGTGTGGCCGGATCGAGAGGAACGCGTACCATGGAACTGTTCTGGATATAGAGATCTGCAGCAGAAATGCCTGCGACCACACGTTACCTCCTTTCTTCTTTTTTTTTGTGGACTGGGTCGCCGCAACCAAAGACAATGGAGCTTCAGATACGCTACTCTACTACTGAGGGAGAACACGTAAGGCCGGTCCCAATCATTGCAGCCAACCCCTTTTAGGCCGAATATCCATTCCGTTAGTGAAATTAATGTTTCATTTACTCATTCCTTGGTTCAGCCAGTCTTCCGTTCATTCATGCATGCGTGTTGCACAATTCTCGGCCACTGCAGGCTTTAAAGTGTGACAGTAGAGCCATTTTTCTTGAGTTTCAGCCCCTACAGTTCTTTTTTCTATTCTGTCTTTTAATAAATTGTTCTTTGACACTTAAAATGTTGTGCATGTACAATGCTCATGGCACCGTCTCGATAGGATGAGTATTTTGGTGGAAAATTTTTGTGACATGAGTAACTGTCACGGACCACACAGTCACTGAGAACAGACGCCATTCCCGAAGTCGTTAGCCACGTGGATCGCTGCGACGTGTTTCACGCTCAGCGCCGTTCTTCGTGTCTCCCGAAAGAGGGCTTCTTGCGCGAGCACGCAGCTTGGGAGCCGCAGCACCCGCTCCCTACCAAACTACGGGGGACTGCCTTTCTCGAAGAACCGCACCAAAAGAGACAAGTTGGTAGGATGTCAGAGAAAATTTAATCGCGCTACTTTACAAGAAGAAGGGGAGCCCAGAAAAAAGAGCGCGCGCGCGATCACGCGAAGCGTGTATAATACGCAAGTGTTTATTTTTAGCTGAATAAACGGGACACTACATACATGGGACGTTAAGTGGACAACGGTACATCTGCGATTTTCCTCCTTTTCTTGTTTATCGTTTTGCCGTTCCACCATGCTGTGCATAAAAAATAGCCAGACTTCATTGACTGAGACTGCTAACCTTAAGCCGAAAGGCGTCTTTGCCTACGTGCTAAATTAGCTGATTCAACTTGTCATCGTTTTCAATAAAACAAGTAGGTGGAAGTACAGCTTCGCTGCGTCGTTTACAGGCATCCCGCCGTTCTTTCTGTGCCTGTCATGTTTACCGTAGAGGTCACTCAGTTCTCTTTAGTGATATTCTACTATTGATTAAGATTTAGACGAATCAGAGCGACGCAATAAACAGCTTTGTTTCTGTCGAGTTTCCATATCAGCACTACGGTAATATCTTGAACGCCAACTCCAACGAAATATTAACCAGCATTTAAAAAAGCCATTTTCAGATGTCAGTCATAGCTTCAAAGTAGTCATTGTTCTGCAGAATACAAGGTACTTGACCTCAAGAAAGCAACAAAAAGAAACGTTTTCAATACCGAAACTGGAAAAGGAAGAACGGTACACCGCCATTAGCGCTCCGCAAGAAATGACGCAGAACACGAAACATAGACAGTTAGCGTCGCATCTGGGCTTGACATCTGAGAGCGTGAGCCACCTGCACCACCATGAAAATTTCAAAGGTCAAGTTCTGATATCTCTCGCATCCGTTCCAAGGCCAAGAAGGTGTTCGTATTCTCTGCTGTAGGCTGCTATTTGAAGGGCGTTAACAAAAAAAAAACGTTACACAGTCAATCGGCATGCAGCTGTGACCAGATTACATCGAAAGTACGTAATTTATAAGCATTTTTGCCACAGCATAGGTATTTTATTCGCCTGCACTTCTCTTCACTCGGTTTTGAAAACGCTGACACCTAGCGAACGGCTGACTGCAGCCTTTCTCTACGGCAACGTATCGCGAGTAAAACTCTCCAATAACACCATGGCCTATATGGGGCACGTACACAGGCTATACCAAACGTACCGGCCACGTGCGCCATCACCATGTTGAGCGTGAGGGGCCAGCTGGCGCTCTGGTGGCTCACCCCGAACTGGTCGATGAAGGCCACGTAGAAGAGCGCCCCATTCTTCGATATCAGCATGGCCAGCAGGGCGGACAGCGCCGACAGCGGCGCCAGGCTCCAGCAACGGTCCACCACGATGTCGCGGCGGTTTTGAAGCTGCTTTGCCATGTGGACTCCCTGGTTTCCGCCTGCAAGCAACAGTTGGAATGTAAGAAGTCCGTGGGCGTCGCAGTGTCCTGGCAGTGAACTGTTAGATTGTTGTTTTCCAATTGTAAATAACTCACGTACGTAGCACTACAGAAATATGTTTTGGGGAAACGAAAGAATGCCTCGCTTATTAGCGATGTTGCCGTGCCCTGAAAAGTGTCATTGTGATAACAGGATTGCACGAGGAATGCGACGCACGAATAGTCGTTTCTAAAGAGTCCGTTCGCAGATGCCATTTCTTCGACGCCACACGAAGTCCATTCACTGGAGATATAGGAATGATGTTTTTCGAGCGCTTATTTGTTTTGCGTTAAGCCGTCCTGTCAAGAGGAAACTCTCGAAACTGAGCATTGGGAGAGTGTCTAGCGGTGGCTGGCACGGGTGTGGCCCAGTTAATTTATTTGAACGACGGCTAAGGCGTTCCATAGCCGATGTGAAGCGGCATGCCAGCCACACGTTTGAGGTGTGCTACGTATGCATAAAGAGCTCGGCGCCTCTTGTATATTTTGGTAAAATACGCCCCATATGTGTTGAGAATCTGAATAATTATTATTCAATGCTGCTTACACGAAGGAGAAACCTCGAACCGTAATCAAGAGAGCAATGTCGCCCATCCACGAAGCTACCAGATCATTAGAATGAATTAAATGCGAATGATGCCCACCACAAAAACATGCCTCCGAGATCGGTGTGTCATCGATTCGTCGTACTGAGTGCGAGCCACTGAGGGTGGCAGTTCGCACCACACCTGCTGCGTAGCCGTACGAAAGAAATATTATCAAGAAATAATTCAAGCTTAAAACATTTCCATTTCCACACTATAACGTCAAATACTGGTTTAGGGCCCAGAATATGCCATATGGCGGAGTCGTAGGTAACAGTTCCCACATGTAACGGACATTATTGTGTACAATTTTAGGTTTGTCGCGGTGCTTTCTGATTTGCGAAGCCCCACATTAGTTCACTCTAAACGCGGTGATCATTCTTTAAGTTACCAGTATCATTAAAAATCGCTTGTCGCAGATATCTTAGTTCGCGTCCTACAGCTGGATTATTCAGAGGTGGACATTAGTTTCACGAGAAACGAAACGCCTATTTAGCTAATTAACGAATATTCCCTAATTAGCTTCCTAATGACATTTCGGCGCATACTGCAATTTGCGTACTGTGAGCGTGAGTTTTCACGCCTTATCCACCTGGAATAAAGATACAAAAGGACACTAATTTGAAGATATGCGTCATCAAACTAGCCGTAAAAATGCACTTTCTTTACTTTTTTTTCAAACAAAACCTTTTTTGATGCCCTGGTGCACAAAAGTAACGGAAATACCTATGTGTTTCATCCTGCAAAGTAATATCTCGAAACTGGTGTCATCCTGGAGATTCATATCAAGTGGATTCGTCTTGGAAAGTTATCATCTACAATTTGCAAATTGCAATATGTGCCATAATGTAATCATTACCAAGTTATAATTATTGAATTTTTGTTAAATACTTGATTATGTATTGAGTTCTCGGAGTAGTATTGTCTACCTCTTCGGATAATCGAGCTCAAGGGCCTAACATAGGCGATCAGTCCCAGATGATTTTTGAAAATTCCGGACTACTTAAAAAAGATCACCCCGCACATCCGCACAACAGCAGCGTCGCTTCCGCCTGTCCTGCCATCTGTGCGTTGTCTTTCGATTTAACCAACAGCTCGCGGCACCTGTGTTATGCGGCATGAATCTGTGCACACTAAATAACTAAAGTTGTACTTTTACTCTCGACTCCACAGTTGCCGTGTCCAACTCCCTCTGACAACAACGGGACACATTATTCTGTTCTTAAATAAGAGGAAAGTCTTCACTGAACAGAGAAACAAGTTAACGCTTATTTTGCATTCTGTCAGTGTCTTCAAGGAGTATTGACGTAATAGTTCAAACGCCTCATTTTTTGCGTTATTTGATGGTGCAGGGCTTCTAAGCCCCAGAGAAAATACTGAGAAGCCTTAGAGCCCTGTAAATAGTTAATATATAATAGCTTTTCTACAGCCAATATCGGTTTCTATTTTGTGGTAACATCATGACGCCGAAGATAGGTACGATGAAGCCAAGACATTGCGAGGATTTGGCACTCGCAATGTATTGTCAACACATCGAAATGTTCTGCACCCATGTGAACACATTCTGCGTCTGGACGTCAAGACCCAGTAATTTCTTGGAAAACGAAACCACAACTGGCTGTCGAAAATCTATTACAATTACATTAAACTATTTAAAGCACTCTGCAGCATCTTACTATATTTCCATCGTTTTTTTTTTTTTGGACTGCGAACTTAGTTTAACAATAAAATGAATAGCTAAAAATATCATGTCGGTACTCTTCTTGACATTCTCACAGACAATGTCGCAATATTTCGAAGTGCAAGGATCCCCAAAACTAGCAACACCGACGAAGAGGTGTTTGAATGTAATAACGAAGTGGACGTCTCATGCGCAGCAAGCATATCCGCGAAGATGCCGTTAGGGGTCAGTCTACGAAGCTCGCTTCTACGTTCCAGGTTCCTGTAACTACTCGTGACGCCTAGTGATCTACCGAGAATAAATTATTTTTTAATTTCGGTGTCTTCGACTGCCCACCGAAATTTTAGCAAATGAGCGACTTTACTTTCCATTATAGTCAGAATTCTGCAAACCTTTCAGTGCGCCTCGCGCTGAGCCCGCTACATCGCGCTTCGTGTTACAGCCAAATATCACTACCTGATTTCCGTCTAACCAAATTCTTACCCTACCAGCACTTCAACGCATGCTGTGTGTACAGGCTTACTAGACAGATAAAATCGCTCCCACTTTATTTTATAAAAGCTGGATGATGCGACTTGTTCTGAAATGGCGTATCCTCTTATGGCACACTATCACGAATGAAGCAAGCTATTCGAAACCTTATACGCCATAAGGCGCATAGAGTATTTCTTAGAGACGCGTAAGATATGAGTATACCGCCCTTTTTGCCCGGACCACACAATGAAATATTCTCATTAAATATTACCGCTCTTTAAGTGCCCCTCAAATGGAAGAAATGAATCACTTACACTGAAATAGAAGATTCCTCTTCGACTGATATCTCCAGAAGGCAAGTAAGCGTGGCTGCGAAGAACGGAGTGGATATCGACGCTATTTTCTTGTAGCTGCTTTTCCAACCAGATGACTCGCCTTTTTTTTGTGCGAGGGCACGGATGTTTCTCGCCGTATGCCTATAAAAAGCCCATTCCCATGCAGCCATATGGCATATCGCCAGCGCCGACGATTGCTGCAACTGAAATGCTTTCGCTTTCGATAGCGTCCGCGAAAGCTGCACGTGGTTTCGGAGAGAGAACGCGAAACCATCGCCTGGCTAAGCACACGTGGCCCCATGAAGGTTGAAATGACGATCCGGTCATGAACTTTAGTTGGCGGAAAACTTGATCGTGTTTTCGAAATGTGGATACTAGACGCTTGCGTATTCGCTTCGGGGCCCTGCATTGCCACATGTATGCCCACCACTCCTTCTGCCCATTCCTATCTCCGTTTCACACAGCCTACAGACTCGCCGCCTAGTCGCGTCGCAGTGTAATTGCTTAGGGGCGCCCTGTCGGGTAAGCGGGGCCTTCAAGGTTGTGAAGCGGATAAACGCCCAGCGGTGATCCCGAAAGCTATGCCCATTATCCAATTTATACTCTCATGTCGCGCTCTGGAGGGCCACTCTAGGACACCGAAAATTAAACTTTACGCTATTACGGCTAAGCACACGGTATAACGTCATGTGAGTCATTAGCTTCGCCATTTTTAAGTTTTATGGTATCTTTAAAAGTCGCCATTTGCAGATAGCCTAATTCTTGTCCTTGAGCTGGATAATTCGAACAGGACGAGAAATCGAAACACATTCAAGTAATTTTTTTAAAATTTCGCTAAATGCCTTCCTCACAACTTGACGGCCCATATTGTAGCCGTTGACTTTGCAGGACGTCTCAACTTTAAATGAATTTCTAGAATGACACCATCTTGGAGATACTTGCCAAAGCGTGGGACGAAACGGATGGACATTCAATTACCTTCATGCTTCAATGCATGCAAGATCGTTTTACTGAAAAACTAAGCGGAACAACAGTGCATTTCACGGCGAGCTTGTTGTAGCATAGCTCCAAACTGGAGTCATTCTGGAAATTCCTTCCAAGTGAATGCGTCTTGCACACTCACCGGCTACAATTCGTTAAGTGCGAAATTAGTGGGGAAATTATTAATTCGGAATTCGTGGCTTTTTGCAAATTAGTTGAATATGTGTTTCGAATTCTTGAGCAAGTAATGCCCGTCTATCTAAATTATGCAGATTAAAGACTACAATTGTGTTATCTGGAACAGGCGATCTTTAAAAATTCCGTTACGCTCAGAAATGATCTGCCTGTATAGAGGGCAAAGATATTCAAAGGCACCTGTTCGGTTGCACGACAGTTTGTTGAATAATAAGAATGACGTTTTATCACGTTGATGACGGAAACTGTCCTTAAAAGCTCCTCTTCGTAGCGGCAGCTTGACGAGGGCCTACAGCCACATTTATACGAAACTGTAACCAGCGACACTTAGCGCAAGGGTACAAGCGCAGAAATGAACAGGAAGTGCTCCAGCGATTCGTGTGCCATGCCGCAAATCTAACAAATGCATGCAAGGCATATCCTATTTCTCAAACAAACAAAGCACAAAAAGCCAAATGAAGGGTGAATACAGAGTCTATTTACGAAAAAGCTCATGATTCGCAATTCTCTCAATTTCACTGATGTACATTGTAGAACGTCTGTGCAAACTTTCCTATATTTGTTAAGTAGTGTCGGCAATCGAACTCTGGGATTCTACGTGCCAAAAGCACAACTTGATCATGAGGTACGCCCTGGTGTGGGACTCCGAATTAATTTCTATTACCAAGAGATATTCAACGTCCACCACCATGCACGGGACCCGGGCGTTTTTACATATCAGCCCCCATCACAATGTGGCAGCCTCGGCCGAGATTTGACCCCGCGATCTCGTGCTTAGCAGCGCTAGTCCGTAGCCGCTAAGCCACCACGAGGGGTCAGTAGCGTCGGCAATATGTAGGGCACCTTATCCTTAGGATACCTTGTTTTCCGAAATGCCACTGGCCGCATTCCTTTGTGCCAACTATTTATTGATATACTGTATTGCTGTATACATAAAGGTCATGCAGAAAATGTTCGTTGTATTTCATTTTGCGCCTGAGCCCTACAGGTGTAGAGGTTAAGCACACGTAAAATTGCAGCCTGCGGGAACAACTCACCGGTGTTACCATCGTAATTCCGTACCACTGGGGCACCGTGGTGAGTGAAATTCACGTTGCGCAAAGACCAATTGTAGAATGGACTCCGTGGTGTTTTATAGGTCCTGAAGCTAAAGCGGGCGTTGAGAGACTCCTCTAAAAGCGCATGTCTGCTCCAAATGTAGTCGCACCTCCATAGTAGAAAAACCTTGGCCTGTTGATGAATATACAATGCGCCACAGCACGATGATGAAATATTTACACGAAGGTGTAATAAATGGGACTGCGACCTCCATGACCGGCTTACACACCGACAAAGGGTGGCGTTATGGAGGCTGCGTGTCGAGGTTGCGCTTACCCAGGCTGTGGCCCACTTTTCGTCACAATACCGCGGACCATATGGCTCTTCCTGTATGTTCTGCGATACTGCTATTAAAAAAGCGAACGTAATGAGTTTCGTCAAAGCGCGTTGTCCTGTCTACTCTCTTCGTTTCTCGTCTTTGTGCACTTGTACAGTTTCAAGAATATAGCGCATCTGTTGTGCAATTGTCCCTGGTTTCATCGAGCTGCATTGACTGAGAAAGCGACCCGCCTTGTGTGAACAGAGAAGTGTTCCTGATTGATTCAGACTAGTAAACGTTTATTCTCTCTCTCGCTCTCTCTCATCGAACATTTCTTCGCCACATTCCTGCGTTATGGAACGCTGGATGCATGGCCCTTACTACCATTTACTGTTGAACTACCGGTACTAAACTTATCTCTGTGTGGGCAGTAACCTTAAAGACTATGATGCGTACAGCACTGCCTCATTTCCGGTGAAGTGCAAAAAGCTTATTATAGTTTAACTTTAGACTTATAATGTAGTGTTACATTTCACTAAGCCTGTTGTAATGTGTCTGTTCCCATTCACTTGCGGCAGGTGGCACGAAGAGGGAGCCCCTGCAGCCTCGGCTTATTTAGGCTGGCCAGCTATGGTACCGCCGGATTTCTGGAGCATCCGATTGCGTGGCCACGCAGGTCGAGTGCACTCACTAGCGTGTTCTATTCCCGCGCCCCATCCACGTGAGCCGTCTTCTTCTTCACCTCGTCCGCAGGCGATAGTCGCGCCGCTACAAAATCTTTCTGTAGCGCAGAAGTTTAGGAAAAGCGTTACAAATTTCCCAGAGATTTACGGAAATGTGAGCTCATGACGACCATATTCATCATCGGATACTACGATACTCGTACGAGGTACAGAAAAAGTTAAGGTGCCTTTAATTAAAAGACATTCGCCTTTAAATAAGAACGAAATGAATGATGATGATGTGCGGTGTTTAATGGCGCAAGGGCGAGGTATGGCCAAAGAGAGCCATGACAAATGGTAATTTTAACGCCGTATTGTGAATATCGTGGACAGTGAATTCATCATGGTAGATGTGACATGGCTGTAAAAGGGCCTAAAGACTGTCGCTGTAAATGCCGTAAAATAATGACACTGATTAGTTGGCGACATGGGCGATGGCAATTGTGTTTTCGTAAAAACATACGACAACGCAACAAACGTTCCTTCAAGAGGGCTCTCGAATACAACGACTGTTAATCACGTGTTAAAAATACTTTGCCAAATTATTTTCAGGGTGTCGGTTTCGTCTAAGAAAGCTAAGACTATTTGCAGATTCAAAAGCGGTTCATCGCTCAAAAAATACAGCATGAAGAAGTATACTTTCGCGATATACAGAAGAAAAATATTTTTTGCTCTCTATTTCTACTGCAGGACACTCAATAAGAACAGGAAGTACTGTCAGACTATTGCCGCACATACCACAAGTCAGAGGATCGTCCCTAGTCAAGAGATAAGAGTGAGTACCACAAGTGTGTCCTATTCTTATCGGCAAAGAAGTACTTCCTCATATCCTGCCGTTTTCATAGTTATCCAGTCCCCTAGTAAAGGTTTTATCATGGGAATCTTATTCAATGCTTGGGTATCCCAGTCTCATTGGGAGGGGTTTCTCAGTTTAAAGCGTAGGAAAGGCTTTAGATTTATGGCAGGGATAGGTATATTTCCATCTCTGTCGCAAAAATTGACTGACGTAGCGTTTTCGTCAGCAGCTACGTTGCCTTTTATACCTTTGTGGTCAGGTGCCCTGCATAAGACAATCAGTTGGTTGTACACATATGCGGAGCACAACAGCTCATTCAGAACGGAATTCTTATGTCTTCGTAAATAAATTAGGGCTCTCATGACACCTAATGAGCCTAAGCAAAATGTGTGAGCCTTGTGTGTTTATTAGCCGAAAGTGTAGCGTATGCTTCTGCTGTAAAGATACTGACGTGTGGGTTTGGTGCCCCCGATGTTGAATATGGGCATCCGAGAGCTGCGTAAGCCACACCAGCAGGACACTTTGAAGCATCTGTGTCAAATTCATCATAGGAATATTTCTCCTCAAATTCAAGAAAATACAAATGTATGTGTGACTCGGGTGCTCGTTTCGATATTCCTAAGAAAGAGATGTCACATTGGATAGTCTGCCACCCCCGAGGCGGTGGAAGCCGACTAGGATACATTGGGACATTCTCTAAAAGTGGAGCCCCTGGTTTTTTTCTATTTTTTTCAGGGTGCTTCCCACCACAGGGAAAAAGGAGGCCTAGTGATTGGGCGGTTATGAAACAGCCTGGTAGTGGCTAAGTCATGAATAATTGAATCACATCGATGATTCACAGGTGATTTCACCTTCTAGGCTTACGAAAAGCCTAAATATGTCTTTTGGTAGTATAGAGACCATTCGTTAGATTCAAGGTAAACGCTTTGCACAGAAATAGTCCTAAAGGCACCTGTAGCAAGGTGGATACCTAAGTGGTGGATAGTATATAGCATATTCAGAGTATTAGGTCCAGCAGAATTATAGAATATTGCTCCATAGTCAAGGAGTGTTAATATAAGTCTTTTGTACAACTTTATAGGACATCTCCTGTCGCTTCCCCAAGATGTGCGTGACAAGCGCTGCAGCAGATTCACAGTCTTGAGGCACTTTACCTTAACATACTTCGGGTGCGGTACAATCGCTTACTGTCTAAAAGGATCCCTAAAAATTGGTGTCCATGGCTCACAGATAGCCGTTCTCCATTGAGATCTATTACGTGGTCCATTAGTATACCTCTCTTGTTAGAAAACAAGACGCATGGACTTTTTTGATGGTCCGATTTAAAACCGTTCTCGTCTGCCCACTTAAGCAATTTATTTAAGCAAAGCTGTACTTGTGGCTTGCAGATAATTAGTACATGATTTGTAACCTTCCAATGTCATTCACATATACAGCTTAAAACATAGTACTTGGTATCACTGTCTCAATCAGGTTCATTTCGACAATAAAAAAGTGCAGCTCAGCACGCCACCTTGCTGAACACCAGCTTACTGTGTAAAAGGACGTGGCAGACCGTTACCAACTCTAGCACGAAACGTACGATAGAAGAGGTAACTCTGAATCCCGTTCAGCAAGTTACCTCGAACTCCCATTTCAGACAGATCACGGAGAATTCCAAAGCGCCAGGTTGTGTCGTATGCCTTCTCCACATCTAAACATACTGAGAAGAAAAACTGTTTGTGGACAAAGGCATCAAGGACATTTGTCACGGTGCAGACAATGTGATGTGTTGTGAGTCTACCCTGCCTGAAACCGCACTGTAAGGGATCGAGTTCCTCGTTTCTTTCAAGAAAATGAATGAGGCGACGGTTAATCATTTTGTCAAATAGTTTGCATAGAAAACTTGTCAGACCTATAGCCCTATATCTGTTGGGCGAGGAAGGGTCCGTGCCCTCTATGAGAATAGGGATTACGATTGCTTCTTTCGAGGCGTACGGAATGTATCCGGCAGGGAACATGGATTTGAATAGTCACAGTAGTGTTCTTTGGGCTTCGAGCAGTAAGTGTCTCATCATCTCATACATTATTCTGTCACTTCCTGGAGCGGACTTGTTGCAACAGTTCAGCGAGGCCTGGAACTCAGTCATTCTAAAGGGAGGATTGTATCCTACAATGTATGTGCCTTTCCGACGCAGAGTCATCTGCTCTAAGCAATAAAAAGAATTTATGGCGTTTTAGATTCCAAAACAACTTTCTGATGATGAGGTACGCCGTAGTGGAGGGCTCCGGAAATTTCGACCACCTGGGGCTCTTTAACGTGCACCTAAATCTAAGCACACGGGTGTTTTCGCGTTTCGCCCCCATCGAAATGCGACCGCCGTGGCCGGGACTCGATCCCGCTACCTCGTGCTCAGCAGCCCAACACCATAGCCACTGAGCAACCACGGCGGGTTCCTAGACAATCAGCCTGGTCCTAAAGAGTGTCTGTTTGTGTGTTTACTAATGGTACAGAATGCGTTTCCCGGCCTTTTATTAGGGTTTTCTTTAGCCTGTATAAGAAATAATGTCGGAGACGTATTTTTGCCAACTGTCCCTTTTGGCACGGTGGCGCGTTCTTCTACCTTCTTATTTTATTTTCTGGCAGCTGATAAGGTTTTCTGTAGTCATAGAGTCACGGAGGTGATATCAAGCCATATACTGTGTTATTCGCGCTTCCTTACATTAATCGTTCCACCAGGGAACATAGGTGTTGCATTTGTTTGCGGGATACATAATGCATTACGTCGGCAATATATGCAGTTAAATAGGACACTGCATGGTCAATACTAAGCGTACAAATGCCATCCCAGGTCATATATGTCAGCTCTCTGTACCGCTGCCAGTTCGCTGAGTCAACTTTCCGCAGTGGCACACGTGGAGAGCATTCGTCCCATTTTCTTAATTTTAAAACATTCGGGAAATGGTCACTGCCATATGGATTTTATGCACTTTCCAGTCCAAGTACGGCACTGCTGTAGTTGATGCAATGGTAAAATCGGTAGATGAAAATGTTTTCCTTGCGACGCTGTAAACAGCTCGTTCTTTCTTATTTAGCAAACACGCACCTGCACTGAAGAAGAAATTTTCAATCAGACACCCTCTGGCATGACATCGAGTCAACCCAGAAGGTATGTTGAGCATTTAGGTCTCCAACGACAATGCAGGGCTCCGGAAGTTGTACAATTCAGCTTTCAAATTCAATTTTAGAGCGTTGACAGCTGGGTGGGATGTACAAAGTAATTGTGCACACCGAGAACTCTTGGACAAAATTTGTGTAGGAGTTCCATTTATGTCATCAAGATTGTGGAGTAGACCTCTAGTGTTCCAGTGCATAAATAATGGAGCCATATTGGAAGTGTTTTGTGCTGTGTGTCGAGAGAAGTAATTCAAGTTAGCTCATGAGACGTTCCCAGGCACCGTGGTACGGGCTTTTCCATTTCCCCTACCCGCTCCACTGAGCTACATACACCGTTGCTTCGGCGTCTGGGATACTCGAGGAGTGTTGGTTGCATGCATCGCCTCTTCAGATGTAGTGGATGATGCCAGCATGGCGGGGAAACTCTGGTGTTTGACGGGCCTGTCTGCACGGGCAGTGGCCCTGGGACCGGCAGGCCCGGAAGTTTGCTGGTCCTTCTTGAATGGGCGCGAAACAGCACTGCCTGCTCCTGCCATGAGAGGCTGGTGGCGTAACCGCCATCACACTCCCTGGGACTTCGGCGGCCACCGATCAATGTGGCGCTGCCCCATGGCGCTCCCTCGCGGCGCGCCACATCGGTGTAGGAAGGACTAGACTGATTCTGGAGAGAAAAACGCTTATGTGCCTCCGGAAAAAGATAGGTTGAGTTTTACTTTCAGTTCTATTACCTGTTTCTTTATTTTTCCACGAGGGGCACGATCGCGAGAAGGCGGGATGATCTCATTCACAGTTGGCACAGTGGTTTGCTGAAGTACAGATGTCAGAAGCGTGTTCAGAAGCACTACACTTAGCACAAGTAGCACGTCCTCTGCAGTATTGCGACCCATGCCCAAAGTGCTGACACTTGAAGCATCGACGCGGATTTGGGATATCCGGCGTGACGCGAAACTTACAGTAACCGTTTTCTATTGATTTGGGTAAAGTACTGCTTAAGAAAGCAATGATTATATGCTTGGTCGGTATTTGCTTGTCATCTCGCCTTATCATTATCCTTTGTACTTTAACGACGTTCTGCTCTTGCCATCCTTCAAATAATTCACGTTCACTGAGCTGGAGAAAGTCATCTTCCGAGATGACACCACCCAGTATGTTCATCGGCCTGTGTGGGCCCACTGAAACTGGAATGTCTCCAAATGCCACGAGTTTTGAGAGTTTGTCCTACTGCAGTTTGTCGCGAACTTCAAGAAGATCGCCGCTTCACATGTTCGTTACTTTATAACCTGAGCCGATTGCTTCCGTCAGGGATTTTGCTACACGAGATGGTGTGATCATTCGCACTGTCTTAGTTTCATGTTGGCTGTGCACAACATGGTACATTGAAAAAGAATATTTAGGTTGCATGAAAAAGCAGGATATTTCATCAGTGTGCTCCCTCTTCAGGGGGCAATAAGGCAGGAGGGAGAGTATTTGGTATACAAAATTTGAAAATTGGGCAGCGATGGTGGCCACCCATCACCGAGCCCAACAAGGGGACGCTACAAGACTGCTGGAATACCTGCAGATGCCAGCCATGAATCGCCACTATAAAATAATATAAGATACCCAAGCTTGGATAACAAAGCCAGGTTAACCCTTGCCGCCCGGAAAATCGGAAGAGGGAAGAAGTGAAAGGAAGACAGGAAAAATGAAAATGCGAGAGAAAGTCGAAGATTAGAGAGAAGGACAGGAAAAGGCGACTGCCTATTCCTTTTAGGTGGGCCAGTCTGGAAGTGCCGTCTATGTGAAGCATTCTTCTTTACCTGCGCCAAAGCCACTAAAGGCACTAAAGCCAGTAAAGGTAACTAATTGTTATTTGTTTTTTTTTCTGTTTTTACTTTTATTCGCGAGGACACATTGAGCTTCTTCATTTTTCTTGTTTTCACTACCCTCGGGCTGCCAAACCCAGACAGAGCGCATGCGTTTTTTATCGCGTTGCCACGACCACCGCGCGGCGCACTTCGGTGACCTTTCGTTTTTTCTGGCCGAGTGGATTTTCACCTGGCTGAGTTTTGAACGTTTTCTAGCTAGCAGACGAGAAAACGAAACAACGGTCGCTCGCCGTCATCGCTGTGGGGCCTAGACGGATTGAAACTCGTTCCCTTAAGCGCAACCTCTCCAGAAAGTCTTGTCTCGACGGTGTAGGATACCGAAGAGTATGCGTATGGTTCTCTGCGGACCAAGCGTCTCACGTTTTCTTCGTTATTCCTTCGGTAGCCACATTACGTGCCCAAAGTAGGCATTCGATTGTGGCCAACATGCTTTCCTTTGCGTTTTCTTTATTAGTGTCCCCGCGCCACACACACAAAAAACACATTGTTGCGGCGCAGCGAATGGTCGCATGGGGAAAGTTCAATTTTGGTATGTCTTCTTTTGCGGAACGTAAAAGGCCATGGGACGCTTCAGCTGCCGCATACTCATATTATGCTATTGCGATAGCAATTATACGGACAATCCATCCGCATTCCTACCGTCGCCGTCGCCCTCATTCCCTATAAGGTCCAAGGGCGATAACAGCCTCACCGCACGCCGCATTCGGTAAGTGCAAGTGAAAGCGCAGGGGGGGGGGGGGTACACACACACGTGGGTGAGCAGATGATAGTGGCTTAGTCTTGTGTGCACAAGGGCGAACAGCGAGTAGCAAGTGCGCTGCCCTCTGTCACAAGCGATACATCGGAGGGAGTGGAGACGGGCGTTAGGATTCTGTGATGTGTGAATCTGTGATTGCGCAACATGTTTATTTGCTTTGTTTGACGCATTATATACAGTGACGTTTTCTTAGATACGTAGATTTATTGAAGACTTATGCGTATAATTAAATATCTTATTGCGAGGTTTTGTGTATACGTGCAGGCAACTTTGGTTCTAGTGGCAATTATTTGCACCTTATCAAGCTGTATATTCGCATTTCTATATTCCATTGTATTTTCGTAATTGTAATGTACGAGGGTGAGTCAACCGAAAATGAGCCAACCAAGGGCGCTATAACGTAAAACTATTCTAAACTTTTCTATTCCGAGTCTGCTATCAGCCCTCCGCGATTGGTCAAAAACTTTTTCGACCACCCCCCACTTCACCTGTCTGTCACGCGACGTCACGAAAACCGCGATACCTCCCCATCTGATATGATGTGTATACACTGATTATGCATGATTTGACAGAAACAAGAAAAACAGTTATTTCTGATTCGATGCCTTTTCGGCATTAGCCCTCGGCTATTCGTCAAAAGCTTTCGGGCTGCACCCACTTCACCTGCTTGTCACGCCACGTCACAAAGCCGCACAAGCTCACCGCGTCAAAGTGACGTGTACGCAATAAAGATGCATTAATATGCCGAACAAAACTGAATTTTTTTCGGAATAGCCGCAGGCTGCCCCATTCCGAAAGGAATAAAAGATGGCTGCCGCCGATCGCTGAGACGCTGGCTACTCGCACCTGCCGGGGAGCATGGGTTTATTGGCGTATAATAAAACTTCTTGCGTGGCCGTGCAACTTTTTCGAGCACTTTCGATACGTTTACTACCTTATTCTGCCAATTATTCTTTGCTGAGGTTCAGTTTTAGCGTAATTCTTAAGCTTCCGTTGCATGCCGCCGCGATTGTCGGCGAGCCACTTCAAGCTACGTAAGAGAAAGCGGACCAATCTCAGACGTCGGCACCACTCTCATCATCGGGTTATCGACATTCAGTGCAGTGGCTCGGCCCTATCGAATCCCTTTCCACTTGAGCGTTCTCCTCGCCTCTTGTCAGCCAATTAGATACGACAAGCCGCTCAGTGTATGCAATGTTATTCGTTTTTCAAGCAAACAAAAGTTACCCCCTATGAACGAGGAAAGCGTTTGATTGGTCTGTTCAGGCAAACCTGTGGGTGACCGCCCGGTGCTTGCGTCGATGGTTATGCAAATTTGATGTGAGGAAATTGGAATAGGAACATTATTGGAATAGTTTTACATTATAGGGCGCCAACCCCGCGCAGTAATGGTTCTGTTCAATATCTGCGAGGCATCCGCGAGGCATACAGGCATCTCCCATTTACAAAAATGACACGCAAGTCTGAGGATAAACGTTCTTTAAAGATCTCATACGCTGGGTCTAACATGGTTGTGTGACACAATGGACGCTCGGAATGTTGAACAGTGTGGTGTCGTGAGGTTTTTGACAGCTAAAGATGTTTCCCAATGAGAAGTTAGTTGCCATTTGGCTACCGTGTACGTTGAACATTGCAGTTCGTTGGCCACAGGGGAGCATTGAAGGAAACGGTTAAAAGAAGTATGTGAAAGTGCAAAGACGACCAAAGACAGGGCCAAAGCCGCCGTGCAATCACCCCCAACGCAACTGCAAAGGTTGATGAGCTGATTAGACAAGGACGGAGAATAAGCATCGATGAAATGGCAAAGCGTGTGAACATCAGTCACGGCTAGGTTCACAACAAATTCATGAACATGTCGGTTATCGGCTCTTGTGTGAGCAATGGCTGCCCAAAAGTATCAACCACTATCACAAGGCGGAGAAGTTCGGTGCTGCCTTGACTCATCTGAGCTGGTATGACAAGGAGGCTGGCGACTTCTTCTCGGCGATTGATATCGGGAACGAATCATGATGCCGCTACTAGAAGCCTGAAACACGACGGCAAAGCTTACAGTGCAAATATTCGAATTACCCACCGCAATAGAAACCAAAGGCTGTCATTTCTAACGTAAAGGTGTTGTTGGCATTTTTTTAGATACTCAGGGGCCACTACTCATAGAATTTTCTAAACCTGGAGAGGCTATGAATCTTTTCCTATATTGTAACATGCCCGATCGGCTGCGTGTCGCAATCGAGAACAAACGACGTGCAAAATTGACGAACATGGTCATCTTGGTCCACAACTATGCCCGTGACCCCATCACTGATGTGGTTAATACAAAACTGGAAAAGTTCAACTGGGAAACGCTGCAACATCTGCTATACAGTTCAGTCCTGTCACCTTCTGTCTTCCTCATTTTTGTGCATTAAAAAAACTGCTTAAGGAAACCAGATTTCTGTCGGACGCTGACGTGAAAGAGTCAGTTACAGACTTCCTGGAGCAGCAACTCAAATATTGTTATGATACGGGAATCACGCGACACGTTAATCAGTGCGACAAATGTCTAAATGCTGATAGAGATTTCTTTTAAATAAAGTACCCCGTTTTCATGTGTTCGAATTGGGTCACCTTCACTCGACTCGCCCTCGTATATTTTGTAGAACTCCTGCTTTCTTTTTTTTAATGCGAGGGTAAATACCTCAGGGCATACAGGTGTATGGGATAGGGGGCGAATAAGGATGATCTGATGCTTTCCATATGTGCTTTCTGTTGCGACTAGAATTTCGGTGCAATTACAATACACGACCGGTGACTGCTGCTCCTCCTCAAAACATTGGAACAAATGACAGCGTAATTTACATTTTTTCTTGGCCGTTGCGTATGTACAAAAATGTAAACAAGGCTTCTGACTGACAAAGTTTCATTACCATACATGTCCTCAAGTTGGCCTTTACATTTTTCATATCAGTGGCATACACTGCTTTGCTGGTTTCGAACTGATATAGTGCTAAAGTTTGTGTGATATTTTCTTTACTTCTTAATTAGACAATAAAAATGCAAGCATTGATGTCAATTATTTCGTGCCCATTTTTGAGACATACGAGTGTATTCTTTTACGCAACCATACATATTTTCTTGTCTTGATGGCGCGTAGCGTTCAAGAATTCGCTTGCAGCATCTTTGGCAATGTCAATGCAGTTTTTATTCATGTATTTGATCCTTCGACAAATTCCATAAGGAGGAGGCGGAGCTGCAAGTGAACCTCCCTCCCGAACGAAATTTCTGGCTACGCCACTGGCTTAATGCTACATTAAATATTGCAGCACAATGGCAGCTCAAATTTGTCACCATGGATGTCACAAGTAGCAACTTAATCAAGAAAGCATAAGCTTCAGAGTGTCACCTGCATCTCTTGCTAAAATCAAAGGGGGGAGCATGCCTTCAAGGTATTGAGTGTGGTTTGGTCTGTGGTTACCCCGAAGAATTGCAACTTGCCCTTGTGTTTCACTGTAAACTAGCCAAGGTCTCTACTTTGGTTGAAAGGACGCTAGGTACTACCCATACTTGAGAGCTATCTGTGAAGCCCTTTCTCGTAGAGAGGAACGACGCCTCAGTACACTATATCCGGAGTACCTCTTCCAGTGAACCCGTGACAACGACAGCACCGCCGGCGAGACACCTTCACTGTGCGAGCATGTTATAATCTCGTGGCCGTGGTCTAATTTACACGATTAAAGCGCATGGTGCGCATGGTACAAGCGGGATGAACTTACAGTGTGCACGACGACATCAAAAAAGGCCAGGTGGTGGGCACTTTCTAAAATGCCAAGGGAATGGGTCTAACTCAATCGGCTACTCAAGCAGGGCAAACATCTTATAGTTCCTAAATGTTTTCATAATCTCACTGTGGGTTTATTTAAAGGACTTCAGTGTCGAACACAATCGTGTGGTCGTCCCTTAGTGGAGAGGTGCAGTCTACGTATTTGATATATTGTAACGGTGGATACAGGCCCTTTCCGAAAAGAGCCTTTGTAGTCGAAATTACTGCTTGTGGTCCTTCTTAAACGAACGATGAGTGAGTTGCTCGTATATTACAATGCAACCTGGTACAACGCTAGATAACACTGAGAGATGCCAGGTTTCTATAATGTCTTTTGTTTTCGTCGCTCTCAGGAATACATTCCAAGCGTATATCTAAAAGCATAATGCGAAGGCTCTCACCTTTGAACGTGTAGGCTAAAATAAACTCGCACGAAGCGCCGCACCACGCCGGCCGCAAGACGAGCTCGCAGCTGGCAGAACGAACGCGACAATAGTTTTTCGCGAGCGCTGCTATAAAACGATGCCTGAGAGTAATCGGCGTGCTTCCCTCGCCCTCTTTACCCTCGGCGCAAGCGAGTGGCGGCGCGCGCAGGCGGCGGCAGCGCCGCGATAGCGGAGCGCAGCCGCTCCTCGGCCGTTCACAGCCGCGTTACGTTTTTTGACCAAGTTTTTACGTGCTCACGATGCAGGAATGAGATGTACTTTATCCTATCTGCTTCTATTTGAAGGCACCAAATAAGAACGTGGTTAACTGTGAGGCCATCGCCCCATCTACTACATGTTGCAGAATCACTTCCAGTCAGTAGGTGAGAGTTAGTGCCGTAGGTATGGCTTGTCAATTCGGGTTTAATGGCGCAAAAGCGACTAAGGTCATGCTGCACCCGCCACAAGATATTAAGAAATTAGATGTTAAAGCCGCGAAAGCTGCATTACTTTATAGTGTGTGCAAAAAACCAGTTTCTTCTGTATAGTTCAGTCAGTGAAAGGCACTAGCGGATCATCTCCCACTATTGAGGCGAGGTGTAAAGGTATGTGTAAGTTATAGAGTTTCCGTAAAACTTCCATCTCTGTGTTTCAGTATGTGAACATGTCATAGTAATGTGCAATATTGTAAGTGGTTCATGGCACTTCTCGCATCTTCGCGGGTTTTCGTTTTGAAGTAGAAAATTGTCTGTCGGGTGTGCACGCCGAATTCGAAGTTGACACAGGATCACCTCATAGAAGCGTTGCTGGCGACTGCACGACTTCCGCTGCATGACTTCCAAGCAGTGGTTTTGTTGCGTGTAACTTGTTATTTATGCACGAGTACCATTATAGTTCCCACTTTGATGCCCGGGCCTTACGAATTGCTCGGATACTGTCTTTGTATGGAAATGCTGTGTGCGTTATGCCTTTGTGCGCTGCCATGACTGCGCATCTATCTCCTGCTTCATTCATTCCCTGGTATCCCAACATAGCTTGGGAGCCAAAGAATCGCATTTCTCTTCCGCATTTATTACAGGCCCCGATGTTTAGGATATCGCCGATCAGAGGTTCGCACGCGGAGTTCAGGTTTAGAGCTCTGAGTGAACTTAACGAGTCTGTATAAATTATAGCATTCTTCAGCTTGTCGATGGTAATTTTTTTTACTGCCGTTCATATTGCGTAAACTTCGGCGGTAAAGACAGAAGCAAAATTATCGATCCGAATGCTATTTTCCCAATTTTTCCTTATGATTTTGACACCAACTTCTCCTTGTGTTTCACAGCTGTCAGTGCGAAATTACGTGTAATATTTATATTTTTTAATAGCTCGGAACTACTGTATTATGTGTTCTTGTAGAATGTTTTTTTTCTTTACATGTGTTAGTGTCCAGTCAAACAGTTATGTAAAATTACACCACGTGGCAACCTTGGTGGCCTTTCAGCTATACTCCTTATCTGGTTCCATATAAGTTCCAGTTAAAACGGTGATCCACATATTTCCATCTGGATCCGAACTGTTACTAAGTGGAACGAGACATATAAGTGGATCTTATGTGGGACGTTTGTTCTGTTTTTCTTTATGTTTATTGTTCTTATCTGGAACTCAGTAAGGGGGCAGGCAGTGTTGCATGAGCGAGGTATGGTTCCCCTTAAGTTCCAGTAAAATTTCTAGACAGTGCCCTTGTACATTTTTTGCTTGTGTCTTGTTCCACATAGCTGGTGCGCTGCATTGAAATTTGCAGTGTATCGTGCATTAGCTATAACAATACACCACATATAAATTTGGCGCTCTTTTGGCGAAGGTTCCCTTGACACATACACACACCGCATATAATATTGCAGAAATTTGGCTGTATCTGTGAAGCCATCTTATAGCAGTTGACATTTCTATACTGCTGAGGAGAATTTCTAGTGATGTTATTTCACATAAAAAATCCCTGATCAAGAGCGGCGTAAAAAGATTAAACGACGCAAGCAGAGGATATATCTTAGAGAAAAGCAGAACTTGCAGGAACCTCTTGTCAGGTTGTCTGCCGCGCTCAAACGGCCTTTGTGAACCTGGTCTTGCTGTCACTAATTTCAGACGTGCAGTACACGAAAGCGCTGGTGTCATGGCCCTCTCTTGTGCTTGTCTCAGCTTGGGCTTAAGTTTCGATGACTAATGTTCACCAACTAGCTCACCTGTCCATTTTACTTCATGTTGTCTAAAATCCCCAATAACTTGAATTCTGGAACGTCTGGCGTCTTTCGGTGCCCACTCTGCTGCTTGAACGAAGCCCATAACAGCTTGGGCTCAAACATTTCTGGTGGACAGTGTGCTTTTCTGGACACCTCGGTTACAAAATAATTGTTGACGCTGTCACGTATTGTTCATTTGACTAACAAGTAGCACCAGAGAAACAAGGGCTTTGGTTCGACGTTCAACCATATGCTCGCTGTGGTCTAGTTTGTGCACAGTTTTCAGCGTTTAAGCAATATGTCATTCAGTACAGCCTTCAGTTATCATGGGTCCTTGGGTCACGTTTCGGCATAATATGCATGCTTATACGCATGCAAGAGTGGTTGCATTTTTCTGCTCGTGGTGGCTCCCATTTCGACAAACAAAAATATCAGTTTGCAGGGAATGGTCGACTCCATACGATTCAGAAGTGGGGAACGAAACTAAACTTTGAGAACTCAAGATACTTCGCAATATGTGCAGTAAACTCTGTGTATTAATACTGACATCATATTATTTTTGTAAACTATGCACTTCAAGAAAGGAAAAAATCGCAGTGCAAAGATCAATTTCTTCATGGTAAGTGTAGCTCACCGAACGACCCTTCCGTCTCCTGCTGCTTCCTTGTTTCTTGTTTTCCTGCAGTGCTGGCGTTTAGAAGGGAAAAAACTGTTTTGAAACGGGCCGATGTATTACTTTCTAATAAACTGTGGCACACTTTCCCCTGGCTATACGCTAGTAATTTGTCATGTGTATATCAAAGAGCATCGCATTCCATTTGTTTTTGGTAATGACTAGGCTTGCAGTGGTCAAGGAAACGCAGCAAATGAAGTAGCGTACAAATCAGACAGCAACGCTGAAAAGCTGTCTTCAAAAATTATGTACGGTTATTAGACGTGCTCACGGCCAGCAGCGGAAACACTTTTAGTAGAACTTAGCGTGTTGATCGGTGTGCTAATATCTTTATAATATGCATTAACACCTGTATTACGTATAAGGTAAGTATTAAGTACTAATATAGGGGTATATATATATACATATATATATATATATATATATATATATATATATATATATATATATATATATATATATATATATATATATATATATATATATATATATATATATATATATATATATATATATATATATGCTCAGCGCCCTTAGGAGCAAGACTGCAGAATTTGGTGAAATTAGGTTGAGTTGTGCAACTGGAGTAAATAGTGCACAGTTTCTAGAACTTTTGCACTTTTACCTTCATTCCAGTGTCGTCAGTTTCGAAAACCAACAGTATGTACAAAGCAAGGGTATTTGCATTGGTTCGTCGCTTGCCCCATCCTTTCAGATATCTTTCTTGGCGCCTTTGACAAGTATGTAAATATTATTCTGGATCAGTCACATGCTCATTCCGTAATGAGGTACGTCGATGACTACCTGGTGGTTCTTAACTAGGTGCCAGGGTCGAAGCAGGATGACACTGTAGAATCGACAATTACAACTTTTAGAAATGCTTCGGAGGCTCTAAACTTCATGTGCGAAAGGCCATGTCATAACTGCATTCGCTTCCTGGACCTCAATTTCACTTTAATGAACACGCATGTCTGTTCGGAGTACCAGCCAAGGTTGAACAAGCAGCTGATTTCATGTGAGAGTGCCCACTCCAAGTGAGAAAAAAAAGGAGTAGCAGTAACCTGTCTAAAGCAATCTCTAAATAAATCTTGCATACACAAAGTAGAAAGCAGCTTAAACAACCAGGTTACAAGGCTGTGCCTAGCCGGTTTCCCTTCGCATTTGGTTTCTAGCGTCCGTGATAAGCTTCTTCAAAAGATCAAACAGGTAAGGGAGAATTTTAACATAGAGATGCCAGTCGATAGGAAGAGATCAAAAGTGATTCCATATTGGCACAAGGTGTCCCACAATCTCAAGAACGTTGCGCAAAGGCACAATGTTAATCTTCTCTTCAACGCACCGCGTAAACTGGCCAAGATAAGCCCTATTCTGACAAAGGCAAAACCCGTACCATGATTTAAGTTACATGCAGCACAGTACACGAAATGCACAAGCAATGGCGTATATGAGATACCCCTAAGCTGCAACCAGAATTATATCCGTTAAAGTGGATGGTGTTACACTTAAAAGGCTCGTGAGCACAATTGCGCCGCAAATAACAATGCAGGGCGCCACCTGGCTGAACATAGTAAACGTCACAAATGCTGTCCGTACCTTCGTGACACCAGGTTTGTAGAAGGAGAGATATTAGAAGCTTTTTACATTGCAAAGGCCGAAGACACGTGCATTAGCTGGCCTTCAGTGTCACTTACCAAAAAGAGATTGCTTTTCTGATTTGCTGATTCCAGTGTCGTCAGTTTCGAAAACCAACAGTATGTACAAAGCAAAGGTATTTGCATTGGTTCGTCGCTTGCCCCATTCTTTCAGATATCTTTCTTGGCGCCTTTGACAAGTATGTAAATATTATTCTGGATCAGTCACATACTCATTTCGTAATGAGGTACGTCACAATGTTAATCTTCTCTTCAACGCACCGCGTAAACTGACCAAGAGAAGCCCTATTCTGACAAAGGCAAAACCCGTACCATGATTTAAGTTACATGCAGCACAGTACACGAAATGCGCAAGCAATGGCGTATATGAGATACCCCTAAGCTGCAACCAGAATTATATCCGTCAAAGTGGATGGTGTTACACTGAAAAGGCTCGTGAGCAGAATTGCGCCGCGAATAACAATGCAGGGCGCCACCTGGCTGAACATTGTAAACGTCACAAATGCTGTCCGTACCTTCGTGACACCAGGTTTGTAGGAGAGATATTAGAAGCTCTTTACATTGCAAAGGCCGAAGACACGTGCATTAGCTGGCCGTCAGTGTCACTTACCAAAAAGAGGTTGCTTTTCTGATGCAATAGAGAGGTCGTGAAGTCACGGTGGTGCTTTTCTTGTTTTTATCTATATAAATCCTGTTTCTTCAAATAAACGATTAGTTGGAAGCTAGCGCCTGTCCGTCGTACATGCTCTTCTTTCAGTCGGCATCTTTGTAGCGCTCATTTCTTTTCTTTAAATATGTTACACCAACTCGCCTACACCAAAGTTCCGCTAGTTCAAAGAAGGACATGACAGTTGAAAAAATGATTCAAGACCCGGCCAAAGCTACCGTGCAATCAACCCCAACATAATGGCAATGGTGAATGATCGGATTAAACAAGAACACAAGATAAGCGTCGATGAACAGGCAGAGCGTCTTAACGTCAGTCATGGTTCGGTTCACACCATATCTCGTGAATATCTTGGTTATCGGCTCAGGTGTGCGCAATGGATGCCCAAGATTTTGAACCACCACCAGAAGATGGAGAAGTTCGGCGCTGCCTTGACTCATCTGATCCGCTATAACAATGAGGTTACGACTTCGTGGCTGCAGTTGCAACCGCGGACGAATCATGGTGCTACTACCACGAGCCTGAAGCAGGACAGCAAAGCTTACAGTGGAAACATTCGAATTCCGCCCCCCCCCCCGAAAAGTAAAAGCCGTCATTCCCACCTGAAAGGTGTTGTTGACTTTTTTTTCGATCGTCAGGGGCCATTACTGATCGAATTTGCTAAACCTGGAGAGACTATCAATCGTTTCCGATATTGTGAAACGCTGGATCAGCTGCAGGTCGCAATCAAGAGCAAACGACGTGCAAAATTGACGAATGGGGTCATCTTGCTCCATGACAATGCCCGTCCTCAGGTCGCTCATGTGGTTAATGCAAAACTGGAGAAGTTCAACTCGGGAACGCTGGAACATCTGCTAGGCTGGGGTCCATCGCGCGAGGAAAATCTTTCCAAGATCCTCGGCAATGGCCCTTGCGCGCTGGACGGCCCACTCCTGGTCTTCGGGTTCCTCGCTGAGGAGGGCGGCTTGCCATCTCTCAGCGAGGCGCCCCGCTTCAGAGGGTCCTGCTGTTGTCGTCCGCCTTCCTCTTCGTGCTTCTTCCTCATGTCGTTGGTATTCGCAAAGCACATGGGCAATATCAGCCCGTTCGTGCTTGCACCACGGGCAGCTGGGCGACACGAACAGCGCGGGCCACAGGAGATGCAGGTGGTAGGGGTTGCTTAAAGGGACACTAAAGCGAAACAATAAATCAATTTAGAGTAATGAAGCATTGTTTGAGAACCCTGCAGGCAGTCATTTAAGAAAAATAGTTTGATTATTAGGTGAGAAAATGAAGGTCCAAGTATCAGTATTTGAATTTCGCGCCGAAACCCCAGCGCCGTACGTCAGCGTGACGTCAGGGATACCAAAGTATGTTTTCGCATTTGGGCCGCGTTAGCTGAATAGAGGTTCCCGAAACTTGCCATGTTTAATATTTGGTTCCTTTAGAACACAGTGTAGTCAATCTGTACCTCTATATATAATTAGTAGGCCCTAGAAGATGCCATCAAAATCCCAGACGTCACAGCCCCCAGGTGCGGGAACTTAAGTAGGCGTCGCCACCCGTATTTCGTTCTTGCGCTTTTTCTGGCTTACCTAACGTCTTAGCGTTGCAAGAGGGGTGTTTTTGGTGTTGTAGAACGGTAATTTACTGATGCAGAAGAAATCATTTTTCACTTTAGTGTCCCTTTAATGTGCCCGTCTGCAACCGTTTCAGGTCAACCGCCTCGGACCTGTCCAGCCGCCCATGGAGTTGTGGGTATTTCCTTCGTTCTTTTTTGTAGTGACCAAGCACCTCTCGTTTCGTGGCCGGAAACTCCTGGACAACAGGTCGCGGCGGGTAAACTGCCTCGCGACGAGCTGTTGCGCTCGTTTCGGTTGGGCCGGGTGTCGGTGTGTCTTCGGCCTTTATCATTTTTGTTGTCGTTGTTGTCACGGTTCTTGTTGTGGTTGTTGTCAGTGCCAAGCTTCCCGACGTGCGCTGGTGAACCACTTGAGGGTCTTGTTTCTAATCGTGGCGGACCCGAAGTCCCCGGCCCTGCCGTTGAGCATGCCCACCACATCTGCGGACACCCAACCTTTGGTGTTGTTCCGAATCGCTGATTTGGAGTCGCTAATGATCAGGATGTCCTCCGCACCTCCGTGGAGTACTGCGAGGGCTATGGCCATCTCCTCCGCTGCTTCGGCCGACGGCAGCCTCGCTGATGCCATGACTCGGATACTTCCTTTCGTATCTATGACTGCCATTGAGAAGGCGGGCGTCGTCGCCGTCGGCCGGCCATGTCGATGTTGCCGCTGTTGCAGCTGCCGTTTTTGTCGTAGTAGTAGTAGTGATGGTGATGTTGGTAACTCCTGTTCGTCTCGCACATTCCGTTGTAGCGGAGGGGATGGTCGTTGTCCCTCGTCGCCATCACGGCCACCGGCTGGCCGCGGGCACCTGGCTGCATCGACGAGGACGCCTTCTCGTCTTCCGTGCTCCTCGAGGATTGCTGTCGCCATGTGTTTCCGTCTTCGCACCTCATGCACCGGGTGCATGTTCTACGGCATTTTTTTCACCTGTGTGGCGTCCGCGACTTCCGGTAGCAGTGTTTCCTTCAGTCCCCGTCTCGTGATATCGAATCCCGAGCAGGTCTATGATTCGTCTTCCCGTTCTGGTGCTCGACAGCCTCTCCAGCTGCACGATTCTCTGCGCCTCCGCGATCTCCTCTAGCGTGTTGTCTACGCCCAGCTCGAAGAACCTGTGGGTTGGCGTGTACTGCCGTACTCCTAGGGTGGTCTTGAACGCCCTGCGGATCTCCACGTTCAGTTTGCCGTTTTCACTCCTGTTCCAGTCGGCGTACGCGGCGACGTACGCTATGTGGCTCAGCGTGCACGCCTCCATCAGCCTCGTTACGTTGTCTTCCTTCATTTCTTTCCTCTTGTTCGCGACCCGCCGCACGAGGTATGTGGCGGCGGCCACTTTCTTATGCAGTCGGGCAACCAGCTCGCGGTTGGCACCGTTCTCTTCCTGCCACAGGCCGAGCACTCGCAACTTGGACACCGTCGGTAGTCGGGTCCCCTCCCTCATCGTGATGCAGGATGCCCAAACGACGGGCGTCTAGCACGCCTGGTGGGAGGGGTCCTTTCTTGCGCGGTCTGTGGAGCAGGATCTCCGACTTGTCGGCTGAGCAGACGAGTCCCGTGTCTTCGAGATGCCGCTTCCCCTTTCTGACGGCCCGCTGCAGCCGGTCTTGCATTTCCACGACGCTCATGCGTTCCGTGGTCCACACCGTCAGGCCATCTGTGCAGATGGTGTGATTGATGCCGTCTATCGCGTCGAGATGCTCCGGCAGGCTGATTATGAAGAGGTTGAAACGCATGGGGGAGAGTACGGAGCGCTGCGGCGTTCCCGCAGCAGCCAATCGGACCGTTCGCGGCGGGCGCCATCGATCTTGGCCGTCACCTCACGCCCATTCAGGAAGCTGCTCACATATTAGTGGAACCTCGCCTCGTGATCGAGTCAGCTGACCTTGTCCAGTATAGCCATGTGCTTTACAGTGTCGCAGGCGCTTTTCAGGTCTAGCCCGAGCGGAGCGCGCACGTGCGTGCTCGGCGTGTTCACGACCTGTTCCCTAATCTGCAGCATGGCGTCGTGCGTGTAAAGTCCCTACCGGAAACCGATGATGTGGGTGCCGTAGGCATCCTGCTTCTCAAAAGCATCGTCACTCTGTTGGGGCAGGCATGCTCCATCACATTCCCGACGCAGGCCATGAGGAGGATCGGCCTCATGTTTCGGACCTTTAGCGGTTTACCTGGGTTTGGTATGAGTATAACGTCCGCGGTCTTCCACTCTTGCGGAATTCGGCCCTCCTTCCAGCACGCGTTGATGTACTCGCAGAGCGTCTCGATGGCGTCGTCGTTCAGGCTCCTCAGGATTTTGTTGGTGATCCTCTTAGGACCGGGCGCCGATTTGGTCTTTAATAGCTGGAGGACCGTTCTAATTTTCTGCGCGGAAAAGCCCGAGTCCAGCTCCTCGTTGCGAGCCCCGCGGTACTCTGGGTGCCTCTGCCCTTCAGGTCAAGCGAGGCGCGTCTGCACGATTTCTTCCGCGAAGGCCTTCGGGTCGTGCTTGTACTTGTGTCGCAGCTTGGCCACCTCTGTACGTGTCGCCGTTCTGGTGCTTGCCCAGTCGAGCAGGTGCCTGAGAATCTTCCAGGTGCGTCCTGCGTTCATGTTCCCGTTCATCGTGTCGCACAGCTCATGTCATTCTTGTTCGCACAGATGGGCGCAATGCGTCTCGATCTCCCGGTTGATTTCGGCGATCTTCTTGCGTATCTCCCTGTTGAGACTTTGCTTATCGACTCTCCGTTGCATAGATTTCTTGGCCTCAGCGAGATACCAGGCGGCTGTCCACTCTGGACGGTTATGAAGCGCCGTCGTCCCTCGCTCCGCAGAATCTGTCTCTTCCTTCTCTGGGGGGTTCTTGTCACCAGTCCGTCCATTTCATCTCATCGGTGGTTTTCTTTACGCCAGCGAGTACTTCTCTGCAACATTCGCTGATGTCTTCGATCTGGCCCTCCTTCTTGTTTCGTTCACTATTTTTCCGGAATCTGTCCCAGTCCGCGATTCTGGCCTTTCGGCAGACGTCCTCCTCGCTTCCATTCTCTCCCACGGTCACGCACAGGATCCTGTGGTCCCCAGGTCCACGAAGGTGTTCGACCAAGAGACCACGCCCGCGCCCTACAAGACGGAGAGGTCGGGGATGTGTCGCGGCACACTCCCTGTCCGATCCGCGCCCTACAAGACGGAGAGGCCGGGGGATGTGTCGCGGCACACTCCCTGTCCGATCCAGTGTTCCTTCTTCCACTACTCGGCATGACTTCAGTCAGGACGGGGTCTATGTCTGACTTTTCGTAGAGCACGAGTTCGTGTTCGATGAAGGCCGTCCCGCACTTAACCAGGGTGAACACCATGAGGTAGCGTTCAAGAATTCGTTTGCAGCATCTTTGGCAATGGCAATGCAGCTATTGTTCATGTATTTCATCCCTCGACAAATTCGATAAGGAGGAGGCCGAGCTGCAATGCGAGCCCCCCCCCCCCCCCCCCCCACAGTACGAAATTTCGGGCTACGCCTCTGAGTATCAGTGAGTGTGAGTGGAGTTGAGTGCGAGTGTGAGTGAGTGCTAGTGTGAGTGAGTGCTAGTGAGTGTGAGCGGAAATGAGTGTGAGTGAGTGCAAGTGAATGTGAGCGGAGGCGAGTGCGAGGGCGAGTGAGTGTCAGTGAGTGTAAGCATAGGTGAGTGTGAATACGAGCGAGTGCCAGTGAGTCTAAACGGAGGCGAGTGCGAGCGAGTACCAGTGAGTATGAGTTGAGGTGAATGTGAACGTGACAGAGAACTGTGAGCGTGAGCGCGAGTGTGAACGTGAGTGAGTGGCTGTGAATGCGAGTGGAGGTGAGGGTGAACAAGAGTGAGTACGAGTACGGCTGAGTGTGAACGTGAGTTAGTGAATGCTTGTGAGTGTGACTGGAAGTGAGTGTGAACGTGGTGTTTGTGAGTGAGTGGAGGTGAGTGTGAACATGAGCATAAGTGCAGGTGAGTGTAAACCTGGGTGAGTGGAGGCGAGCATGATCCTAAGCCTGAGTGCGGGTAAATGTTGATGTGAGTGAGTGCTTATGAATGAGTGCTTGTGAGTTGAGGTGACTGAATATGAGTGTGAATGGTGGTATGAATGTAAGTGCTCGGGAGTGTTAGTAGACGTGAGTACGAAGATGAGTGAGTGAGCGTCAGTAGACGTGAATATTAACATCGGTGAGTGTTTCACAGCTAGCACAACAATTGAAGACGTTTAAAGCTCCCTTTAATAGCAGAGCGCGAGAGCGTAAACTTCCTACGTTCGCATCGGAAATCATGGGAGGCTGTTGTTGGCGGGACCCTATTTAAGAGGAAATGGATGCGTCATCGAAGGCACGTGCATATGTCGCGTCCGAACTGCATAAAAAGCCTCGTTTAAGAGCGTGCACACCATCGACCGGCGGTGGCTGAATTCGGCAATAAAGAAAAAAGAAAGACAGTGGCTGTATGGGTTAACGTGCTGGTCTCGCAACACATAGTTCCTGGGGTTGAATCCCTGGCCCGCAATTTCATTTTCAGGTTGCCGATTTTTTTTTATTTATTGCCCTTATCGGAAATTTTCACTCGCGGCCAACAGACGCCTACAGTGCCGACACCAGATATTATGTGGCCCCGCGAGAAACAAAAACAAATAATCATCTTCACGACTCAGGCTGACAAGCACGCCACTGGAACCCGACCAACTAACTACTTCACCGGTGACCGTAGGTGTAGCAAGAGAGGAGGCTACCTGTGGGGGGGGGGGGTATTTTAAAATTTCGCTTTTATGGTATGTGCATTGGGCATGGTTCATCGAACTTCTCAGATAAGTGCCGGAGTGTTACCTTCCAAAATTACGATATGATTAAGAAGCACGCCGGAGTGCCCACTCCGGATTAACTTTGAACACCTAGGGTTCGGACATTCCACCCCATCAAAATGTGGCCGCCATCATCATCAAAACGTGTCCTCGAGCTTAGCAGTGCTACTTTTCAAATGACGCTTGGCAGAACCACAAGAATAGTCTCAAACGACAGCACAAACACAAAAGCCAACGGATTCTATTATGCGCAGTTCGACGCGCTACTGGTGTAAATTCTAGGATTACAGGTATTTTGGGCTGTTCACCATGTTTGCGATATTTGCGCCCAAAACTGCTTTGGCAGCAAAGCGAAATAAAATCTGCAAAGTGTTCCAATTAACTAGTTTCATGAGGATTGAAAAAACTCAGCGTAGAGACATAACTCCTCATTCGAAACGCCTTGTGGGCTTCCTCTTGGCACTTGACACTCGCCCTCCGAGCTTCGGCGCTCGGGAGGCGTAGAACAACTTCCACAGAGTTTCGCGAGTTCAGGCATCAAATAATAGGTTCTGCTGTTTGCGCACGTGTATTTAACGTATTTTATATTGTGTAATACTTGAGAAACGATGAGAGAGCGCTGTTAACGTGCCCGAAGCAAGTGATTTCAGTGAATTTCGGCAGAATATCTGCTTTTCTTCGTTTTTTTTTTCCTTTTCTCAGGTTGTGCTGGCTGTCATCTCCTAGTCGGAGGTGATTTGAAGCCAGGTCACTTTCTCCAGCCCTGGGAAACTTGCACGTACCACACTGCTGTAGTTTATACAGGTGTGTCGTGTTCCCGGCATTTATTCTGCGAAAGGCTCTTCCGCTGAATTCTCGTTGTTAGGAGGGCCAAGGATGGAAAAATATTTCCTTTGCTGCAGCCAAAAAGAGCGTGGATTGAATGCGCTCAAGCAGGCAAACGGAAGTTGCGTAGCATTTATTTATTTTTTAGGAATACTGCCAGCCTCACAATATATGGTTGCAGGGATGGCATAGATATAAATACAAAAGAAGCACAATGAAGTAATTTATACAATGGGAAGCACTAAAACACTAGCAGAATTATTAGATTAAATTATTAGTAGCAGTACGCCTGATATGAGTAAAACATACGACATCACGAAAAATAAAACGAGAGGGTGCACAATGATGCGCTCAGATTATTGAACCAAAATGCCGATACAGGTTTTTTAAAAATAATTTTTCACAGAAACTCTTCAGCATAGACAATAATTTCCACCATAGATAATGTTACGCTTCGCTTGCGTGGCAACTCTTAGCGTGAGCGCAAAGCGCAGAGACATTCAAAATCAGGAATGGGAGACCTTTGCATATGGCGCCAAAGGGTCGGAAAAAGCTCCTCAGCTCTAAGGTGCCTGTTGGAAGACGACTGTTGAAAGACGACTGTTGGAAGACGACTAAGGTGACTGTTGGAAGTCATGCAAGCCGTGTGTTTAATTAAATTATGGGTTTTTACGTGCCAGACTCACTTTCTGATTATGTGGCACGCCGTAGTGGAGGACTCCGGAAATTTCGACCACCTATGGTTCTTTAACGTGCACCCAAATCTAAGTACACGGGTGTTTTCGCATTTCACCCCCATCTAAATGCTGCCGCCGTGGCCGAGATTCCGTCCCGCCACTTCGTGCTCAGTAGCCCAGCGCTATAGCCACCGAACAACCACGGCGAGTACGAGCCGTATGCGTGCGTGCTTGTGTGTACCAGCGGCGCCTAGTCTTTCTTAGAAACTCACCCCTTCTCCGCGTCTGCCGACGCAAAAAGTTGCCGCCCGTGTTGCGACTCGGGGTTCGAAGACGTGGGATCCTCTTTCCTCGTGAAGGGTTGAGTGAACGGAAGTCTGAGTCCGATATTCAGGACGCTGGACAAACACTTATATATTTACATAAGCACAAGAAAATGCAAACAAATACAAAAAAACGCAATTAAATACAGAAAAGTTGATGAAGTGGTAGTGGCTGAATTTCCTCCCGCCGTCCGTAGCCCCTTTTATGCCGTGTGTGATAATTGTTTAGTCACTTCCCCCAATCCGATGCCAGGGGGTCGATGACATCAGGTCCTGCCAATCTGGAGGTAGGTCACCATTTTCGCCTACGCCGATCGTACTCTGAGGGGTGGTGGCGGGGTCATACTAAGCGCATCTCTGGCTTTGACACGCCACACTCTGAGGGCTGGTGGCCGGGCCATACTGAGCGCATCTCTGCCTTGGTCACGCCATACTCTGAAGGGTTGTGGCCGGGTCATACTAATGCATCTCTGGCTTGGGCGGGCCAATTTGTTCTCCTGACAGGTGACAGCCGTAACATTGTTAATCGCTGAAACCTCTCACGAACGAGGTATTCTCGTGCTGGTCGTAATTCATCCGTGTCGAGAAACATCCCGACGAGGCCATCGGCCCATTTCCTACAATCATGCAAACCGTGACTAAAAGGTGTCGCGGGGTGAACGGCCGATCACAACACCGGATACTTGCAGGTGCTCGCATGAGACGGTTATGGCCATTTATGGTCCGATCTTGCGCCGCATTCCTGATTAGAGCAAACCGTGCTAGGGTGACCTAGACTACTGCGAGGGTAAAGCTTTGCCGGAGAAATGCCACGCCGCCGCGCTGCTTTGCCGCACCTGCTCCTGTCTCCGCTGGGGAAGCCGCGCCAAAGCGGTGGGCGTCTGCTATGCTATTTACCCTTTAAGCGCGTGCTTGCTGTCCGGGGCAACCTGTTTACTGTTATACGGCACCGCCCAAGTGATATAATATACTCGTACAATGGTTGGCACGCAGTGCAATGGTTGATGCAAGATGGTTGTTGAGATGGCAGGACTGCGCGATTCATCGATGAACCTTCCACTTAATCGATTAACTAACGATTTACTCGAGATTCATAAGTTGCCGCCGCAAACAAGATCAGCCATATGTCGGTACCGACGTCCGCGCTTCGCTTGCCAAGTGTTCATCAAAAGAGCAACTGATTAAGGTCCTATGTTTTAGCGAACACGGCGCGTGTGGGTTTCTCAGTAAAGGAAGCGACCATTCGCACTGCACTTCGAGCGAGCAGAGGGAAATTTCGGCGTCGTGCGAGCGCCTCCTCAGTGCAGCCACCGCGCACCTAACTCACGTGAAAAGAACCTTAGCGAGCATCATTGCCTGTGCAGTTGGGTCTTCTATTGCGGCTGAGTGCGCTTGGCTCTTCAGGTGCGCATGCTGGCCTAGTTTTCCTGGGCGACGTTCTTTTTTTCAATAAAGCACAGTTGTTAGTCCAGTCACTGTGTGTCCCACGTCTCTTTTCTTTGTTCTTCGTCTTTTTATTGGTGCAAATCTCAACAATAATCTAAATCTACAATATTATAACGACTACATGTCTTAACTTTGCAAATTACGCATTTTTGTGCAGATACAAGGCATTACATTTTTCGCCTGACAGGGCTGGGGAGCTCGCCAAAGAATGCTCACGCATTAAGAGTCTTATCTGTTGATGTTACACACTATTTGCCGGAAGGTCATGGATGTCTAAATCTTTGTTTGGCGCACTCTAGCGTCTGGGCTCTCCGCACGCTTGTGAGAATGACATAGTAGATACACGGGTGCACTGGACTCTCGACTGTAACGCTCGACATAACCAGTTCAGGGTGTAGTGTCGAGGGGGGGGGGGGAGGGGGAGGGGCGGATGCGACACCGTTAGTGGGATTGGTCACACGCTGCGAGCATGTGTCCTATTCCGTCTCGCGGCGCGTGTCATCTTGTTCATGCGTTTCATGCTGCGCTTCTGAACGGTGACGAAATTTTCTGAAAAGAAGGCTAGCGTCTTATTTGCGCCGATAACTGAGGCATCAATAAGATGACCCTCTTTTTAAAAAAGTAAAAGCGAATTCCTGGGTGTCACGTGTCAAATCTACGATCTGATTTATGAGGCAGGCACTAGTTGGGAACTCAGGATTAGTTCTTTCCCCGCACGGGGTTCTGAACTTGCACCTAAATTTAAGAGCACGAGAATTTTGTGCAGCTCGCCCTCATCAAAATACGGACGCTGCGGCGTGAAAACGACCCAGCCATATCGTGACTAGTAGCGCAATGCCATAGCCACTAAGGCACCGCGGCAATTAGTAAACCAGCCCTTTTTTTCTTAAAAAAAATTACGGGGTGATCTCATTACCGCTTTTCAATCAAACGGTGCCACTTCAAATCACAGAAAATATTGAAATTGGCCTTGTGTCATAGTCGCACGAGTGTGATTTTATTCACTTTGGCATTATTTCCATTTATTCGAGCACGAGATGTTAACTTTAGAGAAGTAATTGGATCCATGATGATGTTGCTAGCTTCAAAACGTTTTCTTTCTGGCACGACAGGCTATTTCTGGCTCGCCGTCAACCTGTTTTCCCAATACGGCACAGAAACCAGCATTGAATTGACAAGGAATAAATACAAGATCCTCGTCAAACAATGGTATTGGTTTTGGTGGCTATGGTGTAAAAGAAATCAAAATTAATGAATCTCCTCAGCAGTGTGGCTGAATGCGTTGTTCTAAAGAAAGAGCTTCAAGCCTTTTCAGCTAGTTACCGAGAAGTTAAGTCAGTGGACTGGAAATATTATCATGCATACGGAGCTGTTCATTCTTTAGGATAAAAAAAAGGAAGGCCTTGCATGTTTGTCGTTGCACTTGAGAGTCTTGTCAAAACAGGATGATGATGGATACTTTCTGACAGTTATAAGAGGGATGCGCTTCCTTGTTAGATATAACATTTTGTCTTTGAATTACGGCCCATATTCCCGGAATGAACGCCTGCAAAAATAATTCCGTAATCGGGAATAATTCCAAATCGGCAATTCCGTATTCGGAAAGAGCAGAATAGTTTTTCTGGTCGTAAAGTGTTTCCTTTTTCACTTTTCTACGGTTTGCTAGTTTGTGTTGATAGAGTGATCGTTATGCCCCGGTAACAAAGTGGGCGCTGGTAGGCGTTCTGCGAGCCCTTCGGTGCACAACTAGCAAGTCCCTATCACATTATATTGGGAATATTGTTCAAGTGGTGGCGAGCCAAGTGCGTTTCTTCTCGCTGTTATTGGTAAATAGATTTTCTGATTCTGATCGGTTAACTTTTTACTTTCATGGAATAAGAGACGAGACTACATCGTTATGAAATATTGTGCGTTTATTTTCTTTACTTTATGCACAGGCATCCTCCAGATATGTTGGAATAGTCTACTACTCATTGATTCCCAATCGATCCTGTTGTTCTGAGTTTGACTGTGTGGTGCAGTAGTAAGCAGTTTTTATGCGATCCGTTGCCTGGAAGCTTATGGTTCATTTCATTTTTTCAGGCGTTTCTTAAACGAGACCAGTCGTGGTTCGCACTTCCCTCGTGCCCACGCTTGATGGTGTAGTTGCAGTGCCAGCGAACACAGAGCGCACGCCTCTTCCCGCATTCCTTGTCCAGACTGTCGTCTTGTTTACCTTGCGCTCGTTACCCCGGCTTTCCCCTGTCACCAATGTTTCTTTCTTGGTGTAGGCAACACACGGCAAAGATTTATTGCCCTCTTCATGTTTCTTACTTTCTGCTCTTATGTCCCTCCTTCCCATTCTGTGAACTGCGCCATACAGCTGAAGCTTTTGTTGGACCTGCTGTTTCTGTGTCGTCTGCTTGGAGAGGTGCGCTGCATAATTCGTGGCTGCTTCACTTCCAAAAAGTTGCTCACTCGATCGTGATGAGAAGTTTGAAGAAGGGGTTCCTTGTCTTCTGAGAAACTGCTTCCCTGAATCCCCACCAAGGTGTCTTGAAGCATTCGGCGCTGAGTTGAATCGCTTGCGGCCGTCATCGGAGATTGCACCTGATGTCCTATTGCTGGTAATAGCTTCCTCATCCTTGGCTCTGATCGCACGCCGGTTGGGCAACACGGTAGCGTTCGAGGCGGAATGCAGGTCTTGAGCAGCGGAGCTCGCGGGATAACTAAGTTTGGCTGCATGCGCTCCGAGCGAAGCGAAAGGGTTTCTCGTAATACGCACTGCGTGTTTGGAGTCAGGATGTGGCCTAGTTGTGCCGCCATTTTCACTTGTTCCGAAGCTTCGGGTTCGGAGACCGACTGACGCACACGACGTCTGCTGGAAAAGTCCAACGATAGCGCCCAGGAGCAGCACACGCATCTTGGAGCAGGTGGACGCTGTCGTGTACTCTAAAGAAAGTTGATCTGCAGAGATGGCTGAATGGAATGAGTTTTCCTTTATATACACGGTGCCAAAGCGGTCGCTCTGCGTTTACGTGTGTGCGCGAGGTTTCACGGTGCACGTTCAAAGCGCGTGCAAGGCAAACAGTAGTCGAGCTGACGGGCTCGAAAAAATCCCAATGCAGCAAATGCCAACCTAAGCATTACAAGATTCCAGCTTTCGTTCATGCCACAATGCCAACGAAATGCTTAAAAGTCACACAGCACCGTGTTTGCGCATGGCCCTATTGCTTAGTTGCAGCTTTTTGCTTGCAAGAAAGTTACGAAGGATTAAGGTGGTGTCTGAACGGCGACTGTGATCTCAAACGTGCAGTGTTTCCGTATCGTACATGCAAACTTAAATGCTGTGGTTTGAAAGGTAACGCAGAGTGCGCAAGAGCAAGACATGTGGCTACGTTCCAAGTATAACGTAAGCTCTCACGTCCCCCCAAGTATCTATTCCCTATGGTCGTAACAAGAGCCGTTATTTGTATAACCAGCGCCAACAAGTTATCCTGAATACAAAATGGGGGGGAGGGGGGGGGGGACGGCAGACGCTAGCACAGCTGAAAAGGAAAAAACGTACTTATTTCAAGATACTAGTACCTGCTAGCCTCTGAATATCAAGATAAAACAAAATGACTTATCAAGCGAAGCTCCAACTCATTAGGCGAAATGTACGACACGCCAATGGCCGCAAACCAAATTACCGCAAATTTCGGCAAAATAGATAACTAGCTGCACGCACTATACGGACTCTGCCTCTAACTCACGGAACTCTCGCTTAGTTGGGTTTATTGAATGCGACAGTTTCTGTGGTTCCATGAATACTTCGTTTACCGCAAAACAACGAACACAAGAAAGGCGACAGGGCGCTAAACACTAGATACTAAACGCTAAATACTAAACGAAGTATTTATGGATCCGCACCAAGATGCAAGCCAACACATTGTGCTAAGTTTCTGTGGTCCTTCTCAGTTAGTTAAATGAAATCTGTTAAGACATTCACTGGTCTCCGTTATCTATCTGGCCCTTGCAGATGACGGAATTTGATTTCTTTGCAACTTGCCACTTTACCATTCGACCTGTATGTACGATCTGTATGTGGCTACGCGAGCTTGCGCGTCTTCGATCCCCGACTGAACTGACCGAATTTAGATGTAAACAGGCGGTAAAAAAATATATGCAGATTTCACGCACTGTGAAAATCGATTTTATGCGAAGCATTTTGCAAGTAGTGCGCTATCTAGCACCATTGAGGGTTCTTCATAAAGTTGCCAGATGGAACACCATGTTTGTGTAAAGCAAACAGTTTTCTTTGATGCAAGCATTTCTGCAACGACCGAAGCCAGAGAACAAATGTAGTAGGATGGCGACAGCATTACGATAGTTCCTTTTTTTTTATTCTGCAACGGAACCTTACTACCTGTTTTGGTGCGGCCTGGACCGACTCCGAAGGTGGTACAATGCCGCACATCGTGTTCGTAGCGTTCTGTGATGAGGAAAGGACTGGGGAATGTAGGCCGATCTCGAAGGTGGGTCTGCAGTCTAACACACAGTCCCAAAGCGCTACCTGTCACGAGGCGAGAATGGGAGAAACTTAGACGCTCCACTAGAGACGCGAGGGAAAGTGAATGTCCAGTCTACGGTCGAATGGAAACTAGCTCGCGCGCATGTTCCCTCGTTCGCTCGTTGAGGACCACAGGCGCCGCCTGTGGTCCTCAAAAAGCTCATTGGTGTTGGCACGAATGAAGCATGCGTGCGATCGTGGCCGAAGGGGGGTGCTTATAACAGAAGCATAATAATATTACTATTATGTCTGTATTTTATGTAAAAGCAGGCTATTAAGAAATACAAGTTCGAAAGCGATTCGACCAACAGTTGAAGTCGATGAAAGACAGTCTTCCTGAGCGACTTGAGGGTGAGATTGGGGCGGAGTCACTGCGCACGCCACTCTATAGTGTCACCCCTCCCATAAGGGGAGTAAGAGGTGCACAGGATCCTTAGAGCTCTTGCCGGTACTACCTTCGCCATCGGTATGCATTTTTAGACTGCTCTATGTTCGCGATCGCCTTACATTTTTAGACTGCACTGTTTTCGGGTCTGGCCCACATTTTTGCGCATCATGACGTGCTAATTATGTTAAATAATTTCCGGGGTGTTACATGCCAAAATTGCGTTCTGATGACGATGCACGTCGTTGAGGGGGAAAGGCGTTCATTGCGGTATGGTTATAACATCGGGATTCTTTGCTTGAGGTCCTCTGTTTGAATCGGGCCGTCGGAGAATTCATTTGTCTTACTTATTTAAACGAACTGGCAGTTTCACCCGAAGGATGAATTATTCACAGCGATAACAAGGTTCAGCGTTGTGCTTGGACTTGGCGAACGGCGTGAAATCTCGGCCCGACGCAACACATAAAGCGACTCCTCTGGGCAGTAGTCACAGCGCCCTGTTAGCTGCTACGAGACGCCTGACAAAGCTGGCGTGATGAAGAGCGCCGCCAGTGATGTTTCACATGTCGCCCATCAACAGTGCACGAAAACCTTGCTTTTCAACGCGAGAAATATGCATGCTATTGTGGCCTGTAGTAATAGAAAATGAAAATAAGGTTCTTCATCTAGTAAGGTTTGTTCGCCTTCAGAGCCCCTGCGCTCTAGAATGTCTGTGACCCAGACGCACGTCCTTCTTGGATGTTCTTCTGAGAAAGGACGAACTCCTATCTAGAGATGCCAAAACCGCAAAAATGCCCTCCGGAGTAGTTGTTGAGCTTATAACCCTTGACTAAACTAAGAGAGTCTTGACTGGATTACCGCACTAGTATGTGTAATAAAAGGTAAATAGACTCACAACATCCGAGGAAGAAATAACCAAAGGTGGGATAGGGCACCGCTCGCAACTAACTATATTTATTTATTTTTTATTTATTTATTTATAGAATACTGTCAATCCCCCATGGGGATTTTTACAGGGGTGAGCAACAAGTCACATCAATGAACACTACTAAAACATTCTACAGAAGAAGAGCATTGGAGACTATTCAAGAATAGCAGTAGTACATTCATACATAATAGTACACACAACGAAACCAATGTACATCAAGCAGCAGGAAAAGTAGAAAAAAATGCAGAGCAGTAGGCGAGTCAAAGCGTCCGTATCTGTTAAAGATAAAACGCGCCGCTTTCCGCTGCACCCTTTCCAAAATGGCGATGTCGTTCGCAGAGTGAGGGAACCACACAGTACTGGCGTATTCTAAGACTGGGCCGACATAGGTGACGTATGCAAGAAGCTTTGTTTGATGTGTAGGCATTATTTAATATCACCTGGTCATCTTGGTGCCGTACTTCATTATAGAGCATGCAGTCATTAGAAAAGAGCCTGAGTTTCACATCAGCATAGTTAGTTATGTCATTTATAAATATTAAAAACGAAATTGGAGCTAATACAGATCCCTGGGGAACTGCTGATAACACTGGAGCAAGGTCGGAGGAGTGAGAGCCGTACTGTACAAATTGGTAGCAGCCAGTTAAGTAATTAGTAATCGATTGGTAAATTGGGCCATCACCTAATATGTAATTAGGTTAAGGAGTAGTTTAGTGTGCGATACGCGGTCAAAAGCCTTCGAGAAGTCGAGAAAAATGACGTCAGTTCGAATGCGCTCGTTAATGCCGAGGGCCAGGTCATGCATTGTTTCGACAAGCTGCGTAACAGTGAATAATCCAGATCTAAAGCCATGTTGATTCATGTGGAGGATATTGTTCAACTCAATGAAACTTATTAAAAATTTCAATACAATATGCTCTAGAATTTTGCTGCAAGTGCAAGTGATAGAAATAGGCCGGTAACTAGAAGGAGACGCTGCATTGCCCGATTTAAGTACGGGAGTAATTTTTGCAATTTTCCGTTCAGCTGGAAAGCAACAGTCTTTCAAAGATTTCGAGTATATGAGATAAATTTATTTGTCGACTGGCTCCACGTACCGTTTCAAAAACCTGTTGAAAATTGCGTCTGGACCGCTACTTTTTTTTTCATTGGTGCCTAATAGGAGGGAAAGGATACCTGCCTCCGATAAAGTAGGTGTGCCTAGCAATCGATTGTCCCGATTGTAAAAGGGAGGATTTATTTTCGCAGTACCGTTATCAGCTGGCGTGCCTCATAATCAGAAAGTGGTTTTGGCACGTAAAACCCCAAATACTACTACTATTATCAGCTGTGAAAACCGAACAAAAATAGTCGTTAAAATTATGAGCTCTAGCCTGATCTAGCGCATCTGGTGAAGCTGGATTAGTGCGCTTTACATTTATATACTGCCAGAATTTGTGATGCGCGTTCTTGATAAACTCGTGCAATGTAAAGCCACAAACTTCTGTTTAGCGTTACGTACTTGTTCCTTAAGTAATCTAGTAAGGCAACTTACTTGAGAACGGTAGCCTGCAACGTTCCGTTGCTTGCTAGTTTTTCGTAACCTCTTGATTTTACGTTTAGTATGAATTATTTCACGCGTGATCGACGGATTGCGTTTGCGAGTTGATTTGTACACATTTGGGACGAAATTACGCATACAATGCATGACATGAAACTTGAATTGTAACCAAACCGCATCGATACTATAATGTTCATTGGTACAAAAATCATGAAATTTAGGGTACTCGTGTGCAAGGTACGTCATTATACCGTGATCATTGGCTTTGTTAAAGGCGGGTATTTGCTTTAATTGGCCACGTAATGTAGGTGTGCTAGTGAATGGGAATGAGCCTAAGACCATTTTGTGGTCGGATAGTCCATCAAGTATGTCTACTCGCGATTCATTTATAGAAAGACTGTTACTGACAAAGACAAGGTCCAAGATTGAGGTTGATGCGCCCTGTATACGAGTTGGGGCGGCAACAAGCTGATCAAGATTAAAGGCAAGCATTATGTCCAGCCGTATGCTTTGAGCTTTTGTTTCAGGGACAAGGGAACACCACTCCATCTCGGGAAGGTTAAAATCACCAGCAAGTACAATCGTGCCCCCGTGCGCGTGCAATTGCATATAGTCAAGTAAAGATTCTACGCACATGCTAACAGCATTCGGGGGCCTGTAGAACATGCCCACTTTAGCGATCGTATCTTGAACATGCACGTTGCACCACAGAGCTTCAGTATCTTTTACGTCGGGCATAGTAGAAAAGTGGATCTGTTCCTTAAAAAGAAGCGCGGCACCCCCCCCCCCCACTTGATTCCCTCTCTTTGCGCACTATCGCATATCCTGGGGGTACAACTTCCTTATCGGAAATACCGGAATTCTGCCACGTTTCTGTGATACTTACGATATCAGATGCATGTGCCAGGAGTATTGCTTCTAGCTGATCGACTTTATTACCGAGACTGCGAGCATTTATGTCGATTATTGTTGCTGACTTTGGCTTCTCGTGATAGGTAGCTGTCTTGTTACATCTTTTTCAATTGCCTTTTGCTTGGCGTTTTTTTTTTTTTTGCTGATATCAATTTATTGCTGTTTTCGTCCCAAGAAAAGAGCCTTCCCTCTAAATTAACCTTATCATACACAAGGCGTACTTTTTCCTGTCGATCACGATTTTCTTTCGTGTGAGCCGACAGCTTCCTTCTAATTTCTCGGATAGGCTGGGAAAAATTCTCACCGACGGAAATTGTAGAGCCTTTCAATTTTGAGCAGTTTTTCATAATGTTGGTTTTATCTTGGTAGTAACAAGCTTCATCATGATAGGCCTGGATT